>NC_059227.1:40757963-40827963 GCF_020615455.1 Coregonus clupeaformis | reverse complement strand
TCTCTCATACAGAATAATACCCAGCTTTATGTCATTAGTAAATGCACAGAAGTATTCATCCCCCTTGGCGTTTTTCCTATTTTGTTGCATTACAACCTGTAATTTAAATTAATTTTTATTTGGATTTCATGTAATATGGACATACATAAAATAGTCCAAATTGGTGAAGTGAAATGAAAAAAATAACTTGTTTAAAAATATTCTAAAAAATTAATAACGGAAAAGTGGTGCGTGCATATGTATTCACCCCCTTTGCTATGAAGCCCCTAAATAAGATCTGGTGCCACCAATTACCATCAGAAGTCACATAATTAGTTAGATTGTACACAGGTGAACTTTATTTAAGTGTCACATGATCTGTCACATGATCTCAGTATATATGCACCTGTTCTGAAAGGCCCCCAGAGTCTGCAACACCACTAAGCAAGGGGCACCACCAAGCAAGCGGCACCATGAAGACCAAGGAGCTCTCCAAACAGGTCAGGGACAAAGTTGTGGCGAAATACAGATCAGGGTTGGGTTATAAAAAAATATCAGAAACTTTGAACATCCCACGGAGCACCGTTAAATCCATTATTAAAAAATTGAAAGAATATGGCACCACAACAAACCTGCCAAGAGAGGGCCGCCCACCAAAACTCACGGACCAGGCAAGGAGGGCATTAATCAGAGAGGCAACAAAGAGACCAAAGATAACCCTGAAGGAGCTGCAAAGCTCCACATCGGAGATTGGAGTATCTCTCCATTGGACCACTTTAAGCCGTACACTCCACATAGCTGGGCTGTACGGAAGAGTGGCCAGAAAAAAGCCATTGCTTAAAGAAAAAAATAAGCAAACACGTTTGGTGTTCGCCAAAAGGCATGTTGGAGACTCCCCAAACGTATGGAAAAAGGTACTCTGGTCAGATGAGACTAAAATTTAGTTTTTGGGCCATCAAGGAAAACGCTATTTCTGGTGCAAACCCAACACCTCTCATCACCCCAAGAACACCATCCCCACAGTGAAGCATGGTGGTGGCAGCATCATGCTGTGGGGATGTTTTTCATTGGCAGGGACTGGGAAACTGGTCAGAATTGAAGGAATGATGGATGCCACTAAATACAGGGAAATTCTTGAGGGAAACCTGTTTGTCTTCCAGAGATTTGAGACTAGGACGGAGGTTCACCTTCCAGCAGGACAATGACCCTAAGCATACTGTTAAAGCAACACTTGAGTGGTTTAAGGGGGAACATTTAAATGTCTTGGAATGGCCTAGTCAAAGCCCAGACCTCAATCCAATTGAGAATCTGTAGTATGACTTAAAGATTGCTGTACACCAGCGGAACCCATCCAACTTGAAGGAGCTGGAGAAGTTTTGTCTTGAAGAATGGGCAAAGATCCCAGTTGCTAGATGTGCCAAGCTTATAGAGACATACCCCAAGAGACTTGCAGATGTACAGTGGGGGAAAAAGTATTTAGTCAGCCACCAATTGTGCAAGTTCTCCCACTTAAAAAGATGAGAGAGGCCTGTAATTTTCATCATAGGTACACATCAACTATGACAGACAAATTGAGATTTTTTTTCTCCAGAAAATCACATTGTAGGATTTTTAATGAATTTATTTGCAAATTATGGTGGAAAATAAGTATTTGGTCACCTACAAACAAGCAAGATTTCTGGCTCTCACAGACCTGTAACTTCTTCTTTAAGAGGCTCCTCTGTCCTCCATCCGTTACCTGTATTAGCAGGGGGGGGGGAAACACTTTCTCTACAGCCAACTGGTGGTCTCTGAGCCTGTATTAGCAGGGGGGGGAAACACTTTCTCTACAGCCAACTGGTGGTCTCTGAACCTGTATTAGCAGGGGGGGGGAACACTTTTTCACACAGGGCCATGTGGATTTGGATTTTGTTTTCCCTTAATAATAACAACCTTCATTTCAAAACTGCATTTTGTGTTCACTTGTGTTATCTTTGACTAATATTTAGATTTGTTTTGATGATCTGAAATATTTAAGTGTGACAGACATGCAAACAAATAAGAAATCAGGAAGGGGGCAAACACTTTTTCACACCACTGTAGTTCTCTCTCTCTCGACCATATAGTTCTCTCTCTCGACCATATAGTTCTCTCTCTCGACCGTATAGTTATTTCTCTCTCTCCCTCCATCAGGTGGAGATCCGGCCCATGATGTACGTGGCTTTGACCTACGACCATCGCCTGATCGACGGCAGAGAGGCCGTCACCTTCCTGCGTAAGATCAAGTCTGTGGTGGAGGACCCCCGGGTTCTTCTGCTCGACATGTGATTCCAACCTCACATCACTGCAACAGGGCCACGTTCAGTAGCCACGAACGTTGTGGAGCATTACAGTTAGCGGTGTTGTGAATAGAGCTGTTGTGACTACCTTTTTCTACACCAGAGAGGTATGTGGTTCTACATAATGCTCCACAACGTTGTGGCCTACTGAACGCGCCCTAAGCTATTTAAACATCGCTCAGCATCTGTATAAAAGCAACCCATCCCAAAAACAGCGACAGCCAAATCCATTGTTATTTACTTTTGGTTAAAGCAAGACAGTCCTCGATCTGTTTGTGGGACAATGACATTAGAGTTCGCAAGAAGGCACAAACAGATATGGGACTGGGGCTAAGAGAGAATTTAATGTTGAAATTATTCACTTATTATTAATTGGTTTTATTCAGCAGCTTTTGCTCAGATTGAAATGTCAGATTGATTCAACAGTTGGTCAACATCATACAGTGTACCACTGACTCTGATGAACCTACCAGATCTGTTCTGTCTCAATATTAGACCGACTCTCTGATGAACCTACCAGGTCTGTTCTGTCTCAATATTAGACCGACTCTCTGATGAACCTACCAGGTCTGTTCTGTCTCAATATTAGACTGTTACGTTCAAAGCACTTACATCAAGAAACGGTCGCATATCAAAAAACCATAATGAATTTACAATGTACCTCTAAACACCCAGAGGGCTTTTCAATGAGCTGTAAATGTGTAGTCTATCCATGCTAACGATTTTAAAGCCAAATACGTGTTTTTATAATGCTACCCTAAAGAACTGCTCAGTCGGACAAGATGAAGCCCATTTTAGATCGCCTGTTCTGTATGACTGTCCCATGTCATGGTTCTGTTCTGTATGACTGTCCCATGTCATGGTTCTGTTCTGTATGACTGTCCCATGTCATGTTCTGTTCTGCTGACTGCCCCATGGTTCTGTTCTGTATGACTGTCCCATGTCATGGTTCTGTTCTGTATGACTGTCCCATGTCATGGTTCTGTTCTGTATGACTGCCCCATGTCATGGTTCTGTTCTGTATGACTGTCCCATGTCATGGTTCTGTTCTGTGACTGTCCCATGTCATGGTTCTGTTCTGCATGACTGCCCCATGTCATGGTTCTATTCTGTATGACTGTCCCATGTCATGGTTCTGTTCTGTATGACTGTCCCATGTCATGGTTCTGTTCTGTATGACTGTCCCATGTCATGGTTCTGTACTGTATGACTGCCCCATGTCATGGTTCTGTTCTGTATGACTGTCCCATGTCAGGGTTCTGTTCTGTATGACTGCCCCATGTCATGGTTCTGTTCTGTATGACTGTCCCATGTCATGGTTCTGTTCTGTATGACTGTCCCATGTCATGGTTCTGTTCTGCATGACTGCCCCATGTCATGGTTCTGTTCTGTATGACTGTCCCATGTCATGGTTCTGTTCTGTATGACTGTCCCATGTCATGGTTCTGTTCTGTATGACTGTCCCATGTCATGGTTCTGTTCTGTATGACTGTCCCATGTCATGGTTCTGTACTGTATGACTGCCCCATGTCATGGTTCTGTTCTGCATGACTGTCCCATGTCATGGTTGGTTGAACGGTAACCCGTTTATGTCTAGTCTCTTGGCTTCCCCCTGTTGCAGGAACTTCTCCTGTTTCTTTGGGATGACTGTCCGCTGAGCGGCATTGTAAATGACTGATAATCTCATCGAAACCACTGCAAACGTTGTTTGCGTACGAAATGGCATCCTATTCACTATATAGTGCACTACAAAAGAAGGGCCCTATACAGGGAGTAGGGTGTCATTTCAGATGCAGACATTTCTACATTGTGTTTTGAGCTTTTGGTAGACCAAGAGAAACCACTTCCCTTCCTTCGCTCTAGATGTACTTCTGTCAGTCCGTGAGAAGGCAACATGCAATGTAACTCCCGGACCAGTGTTTGGGTGTGGTTTTCAAGACGCACAATTTAGCAGCATGCGTGACGTATTTCTCATGATGAACTCTTCTTCGTTGAACCCAGGAAGCAGATTCTCTCTGTGCTGTATACAATACTTGTAACTATTTAAAGGAAACCATTTTAAACATTAAAACATCCTAGAGTTTTATGTACAGATTCTTGTCTTCAGGTTTTTTTTATCATATGTAATGTATTTATACTTATTCTCACATGTATCACAGAACCCCAGTAGAACAAGCAGAAGCACAGTGGTAAAGAAAAGGAAGATTGGTTTGAAATGTAGTGTACTCACACCACACATCCAATAACACGCAGGTGAAATAAAGGATTGATGCGCCATTGGGTCGAAACGTTGCGCAATAAAACTGTGGGAGCATTTATCAGTGTTCTGGTGTTTTACTCTTTATTTCATTTTTACATTTGAGTCATTTTAGCAGACGCTCTTATCCAGAGCGACTTACAGTTAGTGAGTGCATACATTTTTCATACTTCCTTATTTCATAAGGAAAAGGAATAAACGTTATGAGGAACCAGTCAACCAGACCAGGTGTCTACCCCCTCCTCCTCTTAGTGTACTGGTAACGGGGTGTAATTAAAGGGGCATCTGCAGTTCAAACGATAACAACGCGGACACCCCAACACTGTTTCGGTAAACGACTGAGAGAAGGCTGGAGAAATGTAACCCCAGCTCAAATTCCTAGACAGAGCTATGGATGCAAGGACTGACCATCGATGATATCAAAATGATGGTTTTAAACGGGCAGAGCAGTAAAAAAAAAAACTTGATTTACCTGTTGTTTTCAAATTATATTTCCACACTATGAGGTTGAAATGACACTGAAATTGTGAATATAATGATGTCCTTTTTGTCTAAGAGGTGTTTGAAAATAATTCCTGGAATTTCAGCCTGTTCAGGTGGGATGGAACCTTTGGCCCACATCATGACATCACAATGTGATCTGATTATAATAGACCAATGACTGTTCATCTGGGTAAAGGGGTGGTTCTAGACCATCCAATCAGCCAATTAGGGCTGTGAATGGAAATATCTTCCAATTTGTTTCCTAACGCCTACACAATCAGACGGAGCATTTCAAGGGCCAAAGGAGGCTCAGCGAAATAAACACACAAAGGGATAAATAAATTAAAATTAAAAAGACTGCATGGGTGCTTTAACAATATTTTGAGGCTATAGTGTTTTTTTTGCACTTTTTTTTATTTTTTACAAACCATAGAGTGCGTGAAAAAAAAAAACCCAGCAGTGTTGCAGTTCTTGACACAAACCGGTGCGCCTGGCACCTACTACCATACCCCGTTCAAAGGCACTTCAATCTTTTGTCTTGCCCGTTCACCCTCTGAATGACACACAAACACAATCCATGTCTCAATTGTCTCAAGGCTTAAAAATCCTTCTTTAACCTGTCTCCTCCCCTTCATCTACACTGATTTGAAGTGGATTTTACAAGTGACATCCATAAGGGATCATAGATTTCACCTGGATTCACCTGGTCTGTCATGGAAAGAGGTGTTCTTAATGTTTTTTGTATACTCAGTGTATATCATTCATTTAAAAGTCCAGAAATGAATGTAGCCATGACAGAGTGCCCCTTTAAATAGGAAGCAGGAACAGATCGTTTTGGTTCCTTGGCGTGTCTGTCACTACACCCTGATGAATCCTAACCCAGAGATGGATCTGGGCCCTGTTCATTAAGGCACACTGTTTCAAAAACCTTTTTTCAACAGAAAGGGGAAACTAGCTGTTTTATTGAGTCCAGATAATCCCTCCCCTGTTTTAATCAGTTTTCTTCAGTGTGGTGCCTAATGAAGACGACCCCTGATCTTCAAAGCTAATTGTCGTAGCACTCTGCTGTTCTCTAGAAGCCTCTGAATAATGGACTCGCCTCTCTAGCAGAGAGTCTTGAGGGGTTGCTTGGCCCAGTCCTTCCTCCACCTCTTCCTCCCCCTCTCTTCACGGACGCTC
Organism: Coregonus clupeaformis; assembly: GCF_020615455.1. Lineage (NCBI taxonomy): Eukaryota > Metazoa > Chordata > Actinopteri > Salmoniformes > Salmonidae > Coregonus > Coregonus clupeaformis. Next base: position 40,821,747 of record NC_059227.1, on the reverse strand, counting down.
CCCTCAAGTGCCTGCAGCTGCCTCAGTAAGGTGAGCACCCTCCACACTCTGTTTACTTTAATAATCATGGGGGGACAATGGCTACTAATGCTGCCTCTTTGTTTCTGTGCCAGCATCTACGCAAACGTCTGAACAGCGCCATTTGGAAGGAGAAAAAAAAAAGTTCATTCATTATGTTGAACAACACGAAATGTCTATAAAATAAATAAAAAACACTCCCCGATAATGTTAGATTAGCATGATAATCCTGGAGGCCTTAATGGTTCATGAGAACAGGGAACAATAACAACATGGGGTCTTTTTAATTTAATGATGTACTTTTATTGGCCACTCAAGATTCCTTTAGCGCCATCAAGATGTGTTTTTAATGTGCTGCATACTCTCTATTAAGCCAAGCCTACTCTGCAAGGTCCATAGATATCCGAGGGCATTCATTCGGTTGTGATGGAGTTTTTTTTTTTGTTATGTCTTGTCTTGAGAATTTGGCCCCGTATATGAATATCCAATGGAGCCTGTTCAATAAGACGACGCCTCCAAGGCTTTATGTTTGATTCAGATGAAAGATGGACCATTAGGAACGGGAGAGCTAGCTACTGGTTTTCATTAAGCCAACATCAGAGAGGTAATTTACCTAAATTATTCTGATTCTGTTGGAGTAGTCTTGCTATTCTCTGTGGCGAGTCATCTTTGTTTGGTGAGCCTACCTTGCATTAGCATCTAAAGTTATATTAGATAACAAATACAACTTCTTCAATTAGGGATACAGCTGTACTATACTCCTGTTGTATCTAGTTGAATACAGTACTATACTCCTGTTGTATCTAGTTGAATACAGTACTATACTCCTGTTGTATCTAGTAGAATACAGTACTATACTCCTGTTGTATCTAGTAGAATACAGTACTATACTCCTGTTGTATCTAGTTGAATACAGTACTATACTCCTGTTGTATCTAGTTGAATACAGTACTATACTCCTGTTGTATCTAGTTGAATACAGTACTATACTCCTGTTGTATCTAGTAGAATACAGTACTATACTCCTGTTGTATCTAGTTGAATACAGTACTATACTCCTGTTGTATCTAGTAGAATACAGTACTATACTCCTGTTGTATCTAGTTGAATACAGTACAACCATATTACCATCACTATTCCATGGCTTACAGTATCACATGATGAAGCTGATTGATCCGGTGTAATGCTTCATACAACAGTTTCAAAGCTAAGTTTCAAAATCACTATACAGTGGGGAAAAAGGTATTTAGTCAGCCACCAATTGTGCAAGTTCTCCCACTTAAAAAGATGAGAGAGGCCTGTAATTTTCATCATAGGTACACGTCAACTATGACAGACAAAATGAGAATTTTTTTTCCAGAAAATCACATTGTAGGATTTTTAATGAATTTATTTGCAAATTATGGTGGAAAATAAGTATTTGGTCAATAACAAAAGTTTCTCAATACTTTGTTATATACCCTTTGTTGGCAATGACACAGGTCAAACGTTTTCTGTAAGTCTTCACAAGGTTTTCACACACTGTTGCTGGTATTTTGGCCCATTCCTCCATGCAGATCTCCTCTAGAGCAGTGATGTTTTGGGGCTGTCGCTGGGCAACACGGACTTTCAACTCCCTCCAAAGATTTTCTATGGGGTTGAGATCTGGAGACTGGCTAGGCCACTCCAGGACCTTGAAATGCTTCTTACGAAGCCACTCCTTCGTTGCCCGGGCGGTGTGTTTGGGATCATTGTCATGCTGAAAGACCCAGCCACGTTTCATCTTCAATGCCCTTGCTGATGGAAGGAGGTTTTCACTCAAAATCTCACGATACATGGCCCCATTCATTCTTTCCTTTACACGGATCAGTCGTCCTGGTCCCTTTGCAGAAAAACAGCCCCAAAGCATGATATTTCCACCCCCATGCTTCACAGTAGGTATGGTGTTCTTTGGATGCAACTCAGCATTCTTTGTCCTCCAAACACGACGAGTTGAGTTTTTACCAAAAAGTTATATTTTGGTTTCATCTGACCATATGACATTCTCCCAATCCTCTTCTGGATCATCCAAATGCACTCTAGCAAACTTCAGACGGGCCTGGACATGTACTGGCTTAAGCAGGGGGACACATCTGCACTGCAGGATTTGAGTCCCTGGCGGCGTAGTGTGTTACTGATGGTAGGCTTTGTTACTTTGGTCCCAGCTCGCTGCAGGTCATTCACTAGGTCCCCCCGTGTGGTTCTAGGGATTTTTGCTCACCGTTCTTGTGATCATTTTGACCCCACGGGGTGAGATCTTGCGTGAAGCCCCAGATCGAGGGAGATTATCAGTGGTCTTGTATGTCTTCCATTTCCTAATAATTGCTCCCACAGTTGATTTCTTCAAACCAAGCTGCTTACCTATTGCAGATTCAGTCTTCCCAGCCTGGTGCAGGTCTACAATTTTGTTTCTGGTGTCCTTTGACAGCTCTTTGGTCTTGGCCATAGTGGAGTTTGGAGTGTGACTGTTTGAGGTTGTGGACAGGTGTCTTTTATACTGATAACAAGTTCAAACAGGTGCCATTAATACAGGTAACGAGTGGAGGACTTTTTTTCCCCCACTGTATATTGGTGCAATGGGGCTCTTTACTCAAGAGCAATGAACAGCTATCAGGTTAGCAGAGGACACAGGCACCACAATGTCCCACAACCTTTGATGTCAAGTGCATCAGATCCACAAAATGTCCATTTGCGCATTAGAGATGGGTAGGTCGTTACCAATATAATGGGTATCAATCTTTTAATTGAGAAACGTAGCCCTAAATCAAATCAATTTTAAAAGACAAAAAAAGCCTTTGAACCAGATATTCCTCACATGACAGTCCAACGGCAAATGGACCAAATCAGTGGGCTCAAAGCGCTTTAGGAAACGAGTGATTGTAGTGTAGACATGTTCCATCCATTGTCTGAGCTGAACACACAGCTGTCGCATCAAACAGCAGGAGAGGGTGAGAACATCATCATCATCATCATCATCATCATCATCTGACGAGTTGTGCTTTTATGACTCTTACCAGAGCAACAGACACACTCGGGGTTGGGGGTAAATTCCATTTTAATTCCAGTCAATTCAGATAGTACACAAAGGCTGTGTTTACACAGGTAGCCCAATTCTGGTCTTTTGACCAATCAGATCAGCTCTGAAAAATATCTGATGTGAAAACGTCCGATGTGATTGGTCAAAAGACCAATTAGTGGAACAAATATCAGAATTGGGCTGCGTGTCTAAATGCAGTCTAAGATTACAATTTCAATTATTTCCAATACTTTTCAATGAGGAGAATTTGGAATTGGAATTTGGTTTACTTTCTAAATTGACTCACCAAACCGCAGTCACGGTTACTCACCAAACGACAGGCACAGTTACTCACCAAACGACAGGCACAGTTACTCACCAAACGACAGGCACAGTTACTCACCAAACGACAGGCACAGTTACTCACCAAACGACAGGCACAGTTACTCACCAAACGACAGGCACAGTTACTCACCAAACGACAGGCACAGTTACTCACCAGCTTCTGTTATATGCAAAGCCTTCTCAAGCTACCGAAAGTGTGTCCATAGTCTCTCCATTAAGAAACACACCTTGAGACACAATCAGCCTTATTTCCACCCAACGCTGTGCCTGCATAAGTAATGACCTGCATGCATATTCATCAGGAGTATCTGTCCATCCATCTCCTTTACAGGCCGTGCATACATTCACATTCACAAAGCAGACACACGACTGGCTGCATCTGGCCCTATTCTTCCTGCCTCCCTCTGGCTGCCTTTGATACGGCCTGGACCAAGGTCTCCTATTCTTCCTCCTCCTGCCTCTCAGCCTGCGTATCTCTCTCTGGATGTATTGTTGTCATAGCAGAAGATTAATGCTGGCTGTAGAATGGTCCGGAACGATGAGGAGAGACCGGGAGATAGAGGGAGAGAATGCTCTGGAACACCTGGCTGAACTGACGTGCCCTCCCTGCCTGCATGCAGCTGGCTGGGGGGGTCAAAGGTCAAACATATTCACCAATCAGCGTGAAGGGTTTGAGTGGGGAAGATGAGTGTAGATCCCTACAATACAACCTTGAATATTCAGTTTTGTTTGTTTGTTCGTTGGTGCATCTGTGTGTGTCCGTGCATGTAAACACAACGCCATTCTACAAGGACACAATCCTATTTATGTCATCCTCCATCTTGTTCACTTTACACCAGTGGTAACTGTCTGTCCTGCTTCTCTCACTACCAATGGCTGCCTATGACTGCTCAGCAAACTGACTGTGGAATGAATCGAGCACACGGAGAGCAATGACAAGACAGTAGATTAAATAGTGCCATCGACAAAACACAATTGACTCTGTGTACAAACTAAGACTTTATAATCTCCTTAAAGGGGCAATCTGCAGTTGAAACAATAAGTATGTTAGCTTGCTGCAATACACAAACACAATGGTTATCTTAACCACCATATTCAAAATAATCTTGATTTTTATTGGTTGATTGATTGGTTGTTGTTTGGTTGATTGATTGATTGATTGGTTGGTTGATTGGTTGATTGATCTAGTCAGGTTCAATACATTTTGAGAGTGTAAAAGAGTGAAATGGTATACTGCTCATGGCATCAGACCTGCACTGCCTTCCTGAACTCCTTGTTGTCCACAGACATGTTTCCCTCAAGGGTTTTGCCACCAAGTACTAAGTCATGTTTTGCAGACAGGTCAAATACTTATTTCCCTCATTAAAATGCAAATCAATTTATAACATTTTTGACATGCGTTTTTCTGGATTTTTTTGTTTGTTATTCTGTCTCTCACTGTTCAAATAAACCTACCATTAAAATTATAGACTGATCATGTCTTTGTCAGTGGGCTAACGTACAAAATCAGCAGGGGATCAAATACTTTGTTCCCTCAATGTACATGTTTCCCTCTTTAAAACTCTGGAACAACTAATTGAAGCCATATTTAATCAGCCCATTATCAGCCTCAAAATGTCATTGTGTCATGTTTTTGCAAAAAAAGTTGAAAAAATTCTTATGTCAACTGGCCATGCCCCCATCAAGCTTTGCGGTGCCAATGGAAGAAGATAACTGCTTATGTCAATACATTGCATTCAATGGGAAAGGATGAGTGTCAACCTATTGACGATTATGTCAATACTTTGCGCTCAATGGGAAAAAATGAGCTATGTCAATATATTCAATGGACTACCATGTATTGACATAAGCGTCAATTGGTTGACACTCATTCTTTCCCATTGACTGCAATATATTGACATAAGCATTAATCCTGTGACACTAATCTTTCCCCATTGAATGCAATGTATTAACATAACCATAAATTGGTTGACACTCATCTTTTCCAATTGACTGCGATGTATTGACATAAGCTTCAAGTGGTTGATGCTCATCTTTTCCCATTGGCACCACAAAGCCTGCTGGTAGCTTGGCTAAGGGCTATTTGACCAAGGAGAGTGATGGAGTGCTGCATCAGATGACCTGGCCTCCACAATCACCCGACCTCAACCCAATTGAGATGGTTTGGGATGAGTTGGACCGCAGAGTGAAGGAAAAGCAGCCAACAAGTGCTCAGCATATGTGGGAACTCCTTCAAGACTTTTGGAAAAGCATTCCCCATGAAGCTGGTTGGGAGAATGCCAAGAGTGTGCAAAGCTGTCATCAAGGCAAAGGGTGGCTACTTTGAAGAATCTCAAATATAAAATATATTTTGATTTGTTTAACACTTTTTTTGGTTACTACATGATTCCATATGTGTTATTTCATAGTTTTGTTGTCTTCACTATTATTCTACAATGTAGAAAATAGTACATATAAAAAAAACCTTGAATGAGTAGGTGTGTCCAAACTTTTGACTGGTATTGTATATATATATATTTTTTTATCAACAATCCAAATGTAGTTATGCTTTTGTAGTTGAATGTTATGTGTGGTTTCAATGGGCTTGCTTGCCTAACACCACAGATTAAGGAATAATATAAAGTTATTCTCAGTCTGTCTGTCTTCTCAGTCTTCTGTCTCAGTCTTCTCAGTCTTCTGTCCCAGTCTTCTGTCCCAGTCTTCTGTCCCAGTCTTCTGTCCCAGTCTTCTGTCCCAGTCTTCTGTCCCAGTCTTCTGTCCCAGTCTTCTGTCCCAGTCTTCTGTCCCAGTCTTCTGTCCCAGTCTTCTGTCCCAGTCTTCTCAGTCTTCTGTCCCAGTCTTCTCAGTCTTCTGTCCCAGTCTTCTGTCTCAGTCTTCTGTCCCAGTCTTCTCAGTCTTCTGTCCCAGTCTTCTGTCTCAGTCTTCTGTCCCAGTCTTCTCAGTCTTCTGTCCCAGTCTTCTGTCCCAGTCTTCTGTCCCAGTCTTCTCAGTCTTCTGTCCCAGTCTTCCCAGTCTTCTGTCCCAGTCTTCTGTCCCAGTCTTCCCAGTCTTCTGTCCCAGTCTTCTCAGTCTTCTGTCCCAGTCTTCTGTCCCAGTCTTCTGTCCCAGTCTTCTGTCCCAGTCTTCTGTCTCAGTCTTCTGTCTCAGTCTTCTGTCCCAGTCTTCTGTCTCAGTCTTCTGTCCCAGTCTTCTGTCCCAGTCTTCTGTCCCAGTCTTCTGTCCCAGTCTTCTGTCTCAGTCTTCTGTCCCAGTCTTCTCAGTCTTCTGTCCCAGTCTTCAGTCTCAGTCTTCTGTCCCAGTCTTCTCAGTCTTCTGTCCCAGTCTTTTGTCCCAGTCTTCTGTCTCAGTCTTCTGTCCCAGTCTTCTGTCTCTGTCTTCTGTCCCCGTCTTCTGTCCCAGTCTTCCCAGTCTTCTGTCCCAGTCTTTTGTCCCAGTCTTCTGTCCCAGTCTTCTGTCCCAGTCTTTTGTCCCAGTCTTCTGTCCCAGTCTTCTGTCCCAGTCTTCTGTCCCAGTCTTCTGTCCCAGTCTTCTGTCCCAGTCTTCTGTCCCAGTCTTCTGTCCCAGTCTTCTGTCCCAGTCTTCTGTCTCAGTCTTCTGTCCCAGTCTTCTCAGTCTTCTGTCCCAGTCTTCTGTCCCAGTCTTCTGTCTCAGTCTTCTGTCCCAGTCTTCTGTCTCAGTCTTCTGTCCCAGTCTTCTGTCCCAGTCTTCTGTCCCAGTCTTCTGTCCCAGTCTTCTCAGTCTTCTGTCCCAGTCTTCTGTTCCAGTCTTCTCAGTCTCGCTTTACAATACTCCAAGGTCTCGTTCATCACTAAAGTGACACTGACCTGTATGCTGTTGAGTGGGATGAAGGGTTTCTTGGTCCTGGTGACAGAGCCTGTAACACCCTGGTATTGGACCTCCTGACACATACTGCCTCCAGCAGCTCCACAAAGGTCTAATTTACCAGCACCGGGACAGTCACATATGAACACACATAAATACACGGATACACACACACACAGGGACAGACAGACTGACACACACACACACACACACACACACACACACACACACACACACACACACACACACAGGGACAGACAGACTGATACACACACACACACACACACACATACACACACACACACACACACACACACACACACACACACACAGGGACAGACAGACTGACACACACACACACACACACACACACACAGGGACAGACAGACTGATACACACACACACACACACACACACACACAGGGACAGACAGACTGACACACACACACACACACACACAGGGACAGACAGACTGACACACACACACACACACACACACATACACACACACACACACACACACACACACAGGGACAGACAGACTGACACACACACACACACACACACACAGGGACAGACAGACTGACACACACACACACACACACACACACACAGGGACAGACAGACTGACACACACACACACACACACACACACACAGGGACAGACAGACTGATACACACACACACACAGGGACAGACAGACTGACACACACACACACACACACAGGGACAGACAGACTGACACACACACACACACACACACAGGGACAGACAGACTGACACACACACACACACACACACAGGGACAGACAGACTGACACACACACACACACACAGGGACAGACAGACTGATACACACACACACACACACACATACACACACACACACACACACACACAGGGACAGACAGACTGACACACACACACACACATACACACACACACACACACACACACACACAGGGACAGACAGACTGACACACACACACACATACACACACACACACACACAGGGACAGACAGACTGACAGACACACACACACACACACACACACAGGGACAGACAGACTGACACACACACACACACACACATACACACACACACACACACACAGGGACAGACAGACTGACAGACACACACACACACACACACACACACACACACACACACAGGGACAGACAGACTGACACACACACACACACACACACACACACAGGCACGGATGAACACAGATACACACACACACACAGGGACGCACAAATAGACACACACCGCCACTACGTAAAAGCACGTGCAAAAACTCAAAACAAAAACTACTGGTTGTAGTTGGAAGTATCTCACTGAGATGTTGATCTCTTCCAGGGCTGACTTCCAGGGTTTATCTTGATGGTGGTCAGTAGAGTCAGAGCTCTGTAGCTCAATTGGTAGAGCACGGCGCTTGTAACGCCAGGGTAGTGGGTTCGATCCCCGGGACCACCCATACGTAAAAAAATGATGCGCACATGACTGTAAGTCGCTTTGGATAAAAGCGTCTGCTAAATGGCATATTATATTATATTATAGAGCTCCCAGCTGGGTTAGAGGATTATGGGCCAGCCGCACAAGGGAAGTTCATATAGCTATACTGAACCAAAAATATAAACGCAACATGCAACAATTTCAAAGATATTACTGAGTTACAGTTCAAATATGGAAATCAGTCAATTTAAATAAATTAATTTCAGCTCATGAAACATGGGACCGACACTTTACATGTTGCATTTATATTTTTGTTCAGTGTACATTAAATATCAGATACATTTTGCAAAAAAAAAATATATCTGGCTAAGTAAAAATAGTAATAATATCTGGCATTTAGAAGACGCTTTTAACAAAGAAACACACAGGACTGAGTCTACAGTTAACCGTGCTGACTGTATGTCATTTATGACATGCTTATGTACTGCTTATGAATGCTGTATGTATGAGTTATGAACAGGGGTTGGAACTGGTTCAGGGAACAGTTCCCGAAAACCAAAAAATAACTCAACAGAATCAGAACCGGGAATGAAAGTGATCTATACTGTTCCGGAACATAACCGTTATTTTAAAAGCATGGGAAACAGTTAATAACGTTCTTTTACATTCTAGGTATTTTTTTCGTTCCCACAAAAAAAACGCAACAAAGTTCATATGCAAATCCCTCACTCTGTCACTCAGAAACGTATTCCAGTGTCTGCCTGCCAGCTGAACATCTTTACCAGTGTGTAGGCTACCTGCCCCTCCCCCTGCCCCTCCCCCTCCTCATGCCCCTCCCCCTCTGAAGCAGAGGCAACTGTAGACTACTGACGTTACAAGAGTGATTCAGAATTTAGAGAGAGTTTTTTAATTAGAGAAGAATGGATTCCCTTTTTCAATGCTAGTTAAGGATACTATAGTTATCACGTTTCACATTGCATTTATTATCTATAAAAAGGTAAGACGTGTTTTTAATTCTGGTGCCGCTCCGCACACACAAGCTTGTTAACTAGCTAGCTAGCTCTGGTCCAACGTTATGCCTTACTCTCTGAAGACGTTCAAAGTTCCACCATAGAAGCCGCTCCTCCGAAAGGTATAATTCCGTGGGCCTAATTCAGATAATGCATGTCATCACAAGATGCCCAGCGCTTCAAGGCAAGCCTCCTTTTCCACCCTCTCGCTCTCTCCCCACCTGCAAAATTTCAGTCGCACAAGGACGGTAGTTAAATGGTCTTCGGGGCGGGCCCCTCTGTCCCCCTCCCAGAGGTTTCTTCTCTCTTCAACTTATCTCGAGTTGGGTTCCACCTCCGTGTTGGTCCTAGTTCCACAGCAACTGGCCTGCCTTATCAGGAACTGAAACTAGACTGTTGCTCTTTGCCCCCTTCCTTAGAAATATTAACATTCAGCAATCACACGTTTGAACAGAATAAGAACTTTCTGCACTTCCCCTTGTCTCACTCAGTAACTTTCCATACACCTAGTTCCTATTCACCCTTCATTGACCCCCAACATTTCTCATACATTATAAAGTAATCAGTAAGTTCTAGTATGCTAACATGAATAAGTATATTTCAAGCCATAATCCAACACTTTTAAGACGATTCTATAGGTATCTATCTATACATGGGCTCCAATACAATACAGGAACAATACGTTTTAGTTTGAAACGATTCAGTGCGATTCGGTTTGATAAGGAAATGAATTGATGTGATTCGGTTCGATGCGATACAATTCGATGCACTAACATTTGTTGCGTAAACACATTAATTTTCACATTCTCAATTAAAATCTACTGCTGATGGAGCTCATGAGCTGGGCTTCTCTGAGCTGGATCTGTCTGAGCTGGGCCTCTCTGAGCTGGGCCTCTCTGAGCTGGGCCTCTCTGAGCTGGGCCTCTCTGAGCTGGGCCTCTCTGAGCTGGGCTTCTCTGAGCTGGATCTGTCTGAGCTGGGCCTCTCTGAGCTGGATCTGTCTGAGCTGGGCCTCTCTGACCTGGGCCTCTCTGAGCTGGATCTGTCTGAGCTGGGCCTCTCTGAGCTGGGCCTCTCTGAGCTGGGCCTCTCTGAGCTGGGCCTCTCTGAGATGGATCTGTCTGAACTGACTTGTGTGTGTGTGTGTGTGTGTGTGTAAATTATGTTTGTCTATTGTGTGTGTTCGTGTGTGTGTGAATGATGTATTCCTATGATGTATGTACTATGTAGGCACCTGATCTGAGCCATAAGGGAGACTAGATATCTACCACCCCACTACCACTATCAGATTAGAGCCATAATGGAGACTAGACATCTACCACCCCACTACCACTATCATATTAGAGCCATAAAGGAGACTAGACATCTACCACCCCACTACCACTATCAGATTAGAGCCATAAAGGTGACTAGACATCTACCACCCCACTACCACTATCAGATTAGAGCCATAAAGGAGACTAGACATCTACCACCCCACTATCAGATTAGAGCCATAATGGAGATTAGACATCTACCACCCCACTACCACTGCCAGATTAGAGCCATAATGGAGACTAGACATCTACCATCAGATTAGAGCCATAATGGAGACTAGACATCTACCACCCCACTACCACTATCAGATTAGAGCCATAAAGGAGACTAGACATCTACCACCCCACTACCACTATCAGATTAGAGCCATAATGGAGACTAGACATCTACCACCCCACTACCACTATCAGATTAGAGCCATAATGGAGATTAGACATCTACCACCCCACTACCACTATCAGATTAGAGCCATAATGGAGACTAGACATCTACCACCCCACTACCACTATCAGATTAGAGCCATAATGGAGATTAGACATCTACAACCCCACTACCACTATCAGATTAGAGCCATAATGGAGACTAGACATCTACCACCCCACTACCACTATCAGATTAGAGCCATAAAGGAGACATCTACCACCCCACTACCACTATCAGATTAGAGCCATAATGGAGACATCTACCACCCCACTACCACTATCAGATTGAGCCATAATGGAGACTAGACATCTACCACCCCACTACCACTATCAGATTAGAGCCATAATGGAGACTAGACATCTACCACCCCACTACCACTATCAGATTAGAGCCATAATGGAGACTAGACATCTACCACCCCACTACCACTATCAGATTAGAGCCATAATGGAGATTAGACATCTACCACCCCACTACCACTATCAGATTAGAGCCATAATGGAGACTAGACATCTACCACCCCACTACCACTATCAGATTAGAGCCATAATGGAGACTAGACATCTACCACCCCACTACCACTATCAGATTAGAGCCATAATGGAGACTAGACATCTACCACCCCACTACCACTATCAGATTAGAGCCATAATGGAGACTAGACATCTACCCCCCCACTACCACTATCAGATTAGAGCCATAATGGAGACTAGACATCTACCACCCCACTACCACTATCAGATTAGAGCCATAAAGGAGACTAGACATCTACCACCCCACTACCACTATCAGATTAGAGCCATAATGGAGACTAGACATCTACCACCCCACTACCACTATCAGATTAGAGCCATAAAGGAGACTAGACATCTACCACCCCACTACCACTATCAGATTAGAGCCATAATGGAGACTAGACATCTACCACCCCACTACCACTATCAGATTAGAGCCATAATGGAGACTAGACATCTACCACCCCACTACCACTATCAGATTAGAGCCATAATGGAGACTAGACATCTACCACCCCACTACCACTATCAGATTAGGAGGGGCAATGTAGCCTATGTTTTTGTCCCCTCACTTTGGTTCTGAAATCACCATCACCCACTAATTAACTTGTCATCACCATCACCCACTAATTAACATGTCATTTTTACAGATTAAGTGTTTGAGCTAGTAATGTATCAATATTTATCGTTATACATTTAGAAGCTTCTGATAGGCTAATTGACATCATTTGAGTCAATTGGAGGTGTACCTGTGGATGTATTTCAAGGCCTACCTTCAAACTCAGTGCCTCTTTGCTTGACATCATGGGAAAATCAAAATAAATCAGCCAAGACCTCAGAAAAAAAATGGTAGACCTCCACAAGTCTGGTTCATCCTTGGGAGCAATTGTCAAACGCCTGAAGGTACCACATTCATCTGTACAAACAATAGTACGCAAGTATAAACACCATGGGACCACGCAGCTGTCATACCGCTTAGGAAGGAGACGCGTTCTGTCTCCTAGAGATGAATGTACTTTGGTGCGAAAAGTGCAAATCAATTCCAGAACAACAGCAAAGGACCTTGTGAAGATGCTGGAGGAAACAGGTACAAAATTATCTATATCCACAGTAAAAGGAGTCCTATATCGACATAACCTGAAAGGCTGCTTAGCAAGGAAGAAGCCACTGCTCCAAAACCGCCATAAAAAAGCCAGAATACGGTTTGCAACTGCACACGGGGACAAAGGTTTGGGATTGGGCCGTTGTTTTGAAGCGTAAACCATTAACTAGTACCCCAGGTTGGTGGGTTTGGGATTGGGCCGTTGTTTTAAAGCATAAACCATTAACTAGTACCCCAGGTTGGTGGGTTTTGGATTGGGCCGTTGTTTTAAAGCATAAACCATTAACTAGTACCCCAGGTTGGTGGGTTTGGGATTGGGCCGTTGTTTTAAAGCATAAACCATTAACTAGTACCCCAGGTTGGTGGGTTTGGGATTGGGCCGTTGTTTTAAAGCATAAACCATTAACTAGTACCCCAGGTTGGTGGGTTTGGGATTGGGCCGTTGTTTTGTAGCATAAACCATTAACTAGTACCCCAGGTTGGTGGGTTTGGGATTGGGCCGTTGTTTTGTAGCATAAACCATTAACTAGTACCCCAGGTTGGTGGGTTTGGGATTGGGCCGTTGTTTTAAAGCGTAAACCATTAACTAGTACCCCAGGTTGGTGGGTTTGGGATTGGGCCGTTGTTTTAAAGCGTAAACCATTAACTAGTACCCCAGGTTGGTGGGTTTGGGATTGGGCCGTTGTTTTGAAGCATTTATTATTATAACTAGTACCCCAGGTTGGTGGGTTTGGGATTGGGCCGTTGTTTTGAAGCATTTATTATTATAACTAGTACCCCAGGTTGGTGGGTTTGGGATTGGGCCGTTGTTTTGAAGCATAAACCAGACTGTATGATTACTCTGTTAGTATGACTCATCCTGGTTACTGTGGTCCTCTGTAGCTCAATTGGTAGAGCATGGCGCTTGTAACGCCAGGGTAGTGGGTTCGATCCCCGGGACCACCCATACGAAAAAATGTATGCGCACGTGACTGTAAGTCGCTTTGGATAAAAGCGTCTGCTAAATGGCATATTGTTATTATTATCCTGTTTACTGTGTTAGTATCACTCTGGTGTTGTGAACCCACCATGAAACACCCCTCTAGTGGAGGAAATGATATAACTCTGGTAGAAACCGATGTGTGCGCAGCAGCAATTTTCCTTGAGCATCTCCATGTCCCCTCAGCCAGTGTAGCGTACCCATAAAGATATAATACTATTCTATATGTACCAGAGTGGATGGTCAAGTTCTCCTTGAGTATCGACATGACGTAGCCAATCCCCTCAGCCAGAAGGTGGTTCTCCTTCAGCTCCAGGTTACTGATCTGCCCGTCGCCCTTTATGGCTGCACAAACAGGCAAAACAAGCTCTTCTACATTTATTTATTAGTCTTATTGGCATGATAAGACATCATGTTACATTTTTACAATATATAAATTATCAACCCACACAAACCATAAGCACAACGTGGCAGCATTATCACATATAATTCAATACAACAATACAACAAGTCAATTTTACAAGTATCAAATCACACAGGGAATTCATGGCATCCCAGCCACATATACAGTGGGGAAAAAAAGTATTTAGTCAGCCACCAATTGTGCAAGTTCTCCCACTTAAAAAGATGAGAGAGGCCTGTAATTTTCATCATAGGTACACGTCAACTATGACAGACAAATTGAGAAAAAATAATCCAGGAAATCACATTGTAGGATTTTTAATGAATTTATTTGCAAATTATGGTGGAAAATAAGTATTTGGTCACCTACAAACAAGCAAGATTTCTGGCTCTCATAGACCTGTAACTTCTTCTTTAAGAGGCTCCTCTGTCCTCCACTCGTTACCTGTATTAATGGCATCTGTTTGAACTTGTTATCAGTATAAAAGACACCTGTCCACAACCTCAAACAGTCACACTCCAAACTCCACTATGGCCAAGACCAAAGAGCTGTCAAAGGACACCAGAAACAAAATTGTAGACCTGCACCAGGCTGGGGAAGACTGAATCTGCAATAGGTAAGCAGCTTGGTTTGAAGAAATCAACTGTGGGAGCAATTATTAGGAAATGGAAGACATACAAGACCACTGATAATCTCCCTCGATCTGGGGCTCCACGTAAGATCTCACCCCGTGGGGTCAAAATGATCACAAGAACGGTGAGCAAAAATCCCAGCACCACACGGGGGGACCTAGTGAATGACCTGCAGAGAGCTGGGACCAAAGTAACAAAGCCTACCATCAGTAACACACTACGCCGCCAGGGACTCAAATCCTGCAGTGCCAGATGTGTCCCCCTGCTTAAGCCAGTACATGTCCAGGCCCGTCTGAAGTTTGCTAGAGTGCATTTGGATGATCCAGAAGAGAATTGGGAGAATGTCATATGGTCAGATGAAACCAAAATATAACTTTTTGGTAAAAACTCAACTCGTCGTGTTTGGAGGACAAAGAATGCTGAGTTGCATCCAAAGAACACCATGCCTACTTTGAAGCATGGGGGTGGAAACATCATGCTTTGGGGCTGTTTTTCTGCAAAGGGACCAGGACGACTGATCCGTGTAAAGGAAAGAATGAATGGGGCCATGTATCGTGAGATTTTGAGTGAAAACCTCCTTCCATCAGCAAGGGCATTGAAGATGAAACGTGGCTGGGTCTTTCAGCATGACAATGATCCCAAACACACCGCCCGGGCAACGAAGGAGTGGCTTCGTAAGAAGCATTTCAAGGTCCTGGAGTGGCCTAGCCAGTCTCCAGATCTCAACCCCATAGAAAATCTTTGGAGGGAGTTGAAAGTCCATGTTGCCCAGCGACAGCCCCAAAACATCACTGCTCTAGAGGAGATCTGCATGGAGGAATGGGCCAAAATACCAGCAACAGTGTGTGAAAACCTTGTGAAGACTTACAGAAAACGTTTGACCTGTGTCATTGCCAACAAAGGGTATATAACAAAGTATTGAGAAACTTTTGTTATTGACCAAATACTTATTTTCCACCATCATTTGCAAATAAAATCATAAAAAATCCTACAATGTGATTTCCTGGATATTTTTTTCTCATTTTGTCTGTCATAGTTGACGTGTACCTATGATGAAAATTACAGGCCTCTCTCATCTTTTTAAGTGGGAGAACTTGCACAATTTGTGGCTGACTAAATACTTTTTTTCCCCACTGTAGAGGGTGAAAAGTGCATCTCAGCAAAAGTGAATTCCTTATTTTCTCAATTTAGTCAGATTCAATTTAAAAGGGCTGCCACCCACCCAGCCTCCACCCAGCCTGCCACCCACCCAGCCTGCCACCCACCCAGCCTGCCACCCACCCAGCCTCCACCCAGCCTGCCATCCACCCAGCCTGCCACCCACCCAGCCTGCCACCCAACCAGCATCCACCCACCCACCCAGCCTGCCACCCACCCACCCAGCCTGCCACCCACCCACGCAGCCTGCCATCCACCCAGCCTGCCACCCACCCAGCATCCACCCACCCACCCAGCCTGCCACCCAGCCAGCATCCACCCACCCACCCAGCCTGCCACCCACCCACCCAGCCTGCCACCCACCCACGCAGCCTGCCATCCACCCAGCCTGCCACCCACCCAGCATCCACCCACCCACCCAGCCTGCCACCCACCCAGCCTGCCATCCACCCAGCCTGCCATCCACCCAGCCTGCCACCCACCCAGCATCCACCCACCCACCCAGCCTGCCACCCAGCCTGCCACCCAGCCTGCCATCCACCCAGCCTGCCACCCACCCAGCCTGCCATCCACCCACCCACCCAGCATCCACCCATCCACCCAGCCTGCCACCCACCCAGCCTGCCACCCACCCAGCCTGCCATCCACCCAGCCTGCCACCCACCCAGCCTGCCATCCACCCACCCACCCAGCCTGCCACCCATCCACCCAGCCTGCCACCCACCCAGCCTGCCATCCACCCACCCACCCAGCCTGCCACCCACCCAGCCTGCCACCCACCCAGCCTGCCACCCACCCAGCCTGCCATCCACCCATCCACCCAGCCTGCCACCCACCCAGCCTGCCATCCACCCAGCCTGCCACCCACCCACCCAGCCTGCCCCCCACCCAGCCTGCCACCCACCCAGCCTGCCACCCACCCAGCCTGCCACCCACCCAGCCTGCCATCCACCCATCCACCCAGCCTGCCACCCACCCAGCCTGCCATCCACCCATCCTGCCACCCACCCAGCCTGCCATCCACCCACCCACCCAGCCTGCCACCAACCCAGCCTGCCATCCACCCAGCCTGCCACCCAGCCAGCATCCACCCACCCACCCAGCCTGCCACCCACCCACCCAGCCTGCCACCCACCCAGCCCGCCATCCCCCCACCCACCCAGCCTGCCACCCACCCAGCCTGCCATCCACCCAGCCTGCCACCCACCCAGCCTGCCTTCCACCCACCCACCCAGCCTGCCACCCACCCAGCCTGCCATCCACCCAGCCTGCCACCCACCCAGCCTGCCACCCAGCCAGCATCCACCCACCCACCCAGCCTGCCACCCACCCACCCACCCAGCCTGCCACCCACCCACCCAGCCTGCCATCCACCCAGCCTGCCACCCACCCAGCCTGCCATCCACCCAGCCTCCACCCAGCCTGCCACCCACCCAGCATCCACCCACCCACCCAGCCTGCCACCCAGCCAGCATCCACCCACCCACCCAGCCTGCCACCCACCCACCCAGCCTGCCACCCACCCAGCCTGCCATCCACCCACCCACCCAGCCTGCCACCCACCCAGCCTGCCATCCACCCAGCCTCCACCCAGCCTGCCACCCACCCAGCCTGCCATCCACCCAGCCTGCCACCCACCCAGCCTGCCACCCAGCCAGCATCCACCCACCCACCCAGCCTGCCACCCACCCAGCCTGCCATCCACCCATCCACCCAGCCTGCCACCCACCCAGCCTGCCATCCACCCAGCCTGCCACCCACCCACCCAGCCTGCCATCCACCCACCCACCCAGCCTGCCACCCACCCAGCCTGCCACCCACCCAGCCTGCCACCCACCCAGCCTGCCATCCACCCATCCACCCAGCCTGCCACCCACCCAGCCTGCCATCCACCCAGCCTGCCACCCACCCAGCCTGCCATCCACCCACCCACCCAGCCTGCCACCCACCCAGCCTGCCATCCACCCAGCCTGCCACCCAGCCAGCATCCACCCACCCACCCAGCCTGCCACCCCACCCACCCAGCCTGCCACCCACCCAGCCTGCCATCCACCCACCCACCCAGCCTGCCACCCACCCAGCCTGCCATCCACCCAGCCTGCCACCCACCCAGCCTGCCATCCACCCACCCACCCAGCCTGCCATCCACCCAGCCTGCCACCCACCCAGCCTGCCACCCAGCCAGCATCCACCCACCCACCCAGCCTGCCACCCACCCACCCAGCCTGCCACCCACCCACCCAGCCAGCCTGCCACCCACCCAGCCTGCCATCCACCCAGCCTCCACCCAGCCTGCCACCCACCCAGCATCCACCCACCCACCCAGCCTGCCACCCAGCCAGCATCCACCCACCCACCCAGCCTGCCACCCACCCACCCAGCCTGCCACCCACCCAGCCTGCCATCCACCCACCCACCCAGCCTGCCACCCACCCAGCCTGCCATCCGCCCAGCCTCCACCCAGCCTGCCACCCACCCAGCCTGCCATCCACCCAGCCTGCCACCCACCCAGCCTGCCACCCAGCCAGCATCCACCCACCCACCCAGCCTGCCACCCACCCACCCAGCCTGCCATCCACCCAGCCTGCCATCCACCCAGCCTCCACCCAGCCTGCCACCCACCCAGCATCCACCCACCCACCCAGCCTGCCACCCAGCCAGCATCCACCCACCCACCCAGCCTGCCACCCACCCACCCACCCAGCCTCCACCCAGCCTGCCATCCACCCAGCATCCACCCAGCCTACACCCACCCAGCATCCACCCAGCCTCCACCCAGCCTGCCACCCACCCACCCACCCAGCATCCACCCACCCAGCATCCACCCAGCCTCCACCCAGCCTGCCATCCACCCAGCATCCACCCAGCCTCCACCCAGCCTGCCACCCACCCAGCCTGCCATCCACCCACCCACCCAGCCTGCCACCCACCCAGCCTGCCAACCACCCAGCCTGCCATCCACCCATCCACCCAGCCTGCCACCCACCCAGCCTGCCATCCACCCATCCACCGAGCCTGCCACCCACCCAGCACCCATCCACCCACATGTTAGATGAATTTGATACCATTCCATATCTTCTGTTCCAGCCATTACTGTCCTTTAATTTTTAATGCCACCAGCCACCACTGATATTCACCTATTTTCTAATGTGACCAACAGGCCCAAGTCCTGCTCCCTCTGTGAAGCCAAATCCCACTTCTCCAGGTGCACTTGGTAAGATGGTGCAATTTAGTAGATAGTCTGAACAACCAAAGTCTTAATTTATGCACAACTAGAAATGATCATGTTCAAAAGGGGAAGCTTTTCTCAGCTCATAAACGCCATTCAGGGATAAAAGATTGTTGGTCTTGACTCGAGCATCCTCTAGTGGCTGCTTTGTGTTACAAACCTTGCTTTATATAGACTTCCTTTCTATTTCGGCATCAGACCTGCCTTCTTCTCACTTATAACATAGTTTATGTGGCCAAACAAACTTGATTAACTGTTTAACGGATTTCATTTTTGGAAAAGTGAGGCGAGCAAGTGAATAAAAATAAAACATAAAAAAGTCGACAGGCTTGTAAAAATACTATAGCAACCTTAGTTCATCACCTAATAACCCCGTCAAGACCTAATTGGTATAAAAAATACTATAGCAACCTTAGTTAATCACATAATAACCCCGTCAAGACCTAATTGGTGTCAAAAAATACTATAGCAACCTTCGTTAATCACCTAATAACCCCGTCAAGACCTAATTGGTGTCAAAAGTAGAATGGCATCATTTGAAGCCGGTTCTGGCCGGGTCTGAGACACAGTTCAGTTTACATAATCTGAGAGGAAGATGTGTATCTCTTTACTTGACGCTTAAGGACATTCCTTTTGTTACTTTTCTTATTATTTTGTATTATTTTAGAACTATGAAGAAGGGCATCCGTTAAACAGAAAAATCAACTTTGCATGGCGTTAATACATTTACATGTACATTTAAGTCATTTAGCAGACGCTCTTATCCAGAGCGATTTACAAATTGCTGCATTCAATTTAGGATAGCCAGTGGGACAACCACATCTTTGATCACAGTAAGTACACTTCTTCAAACAAGCAGCTGTGAGCAAAGTCAGTGCAATCAGGGACAACTACATCTCGATCACAATACATCAAAGGTTTGTGTTTGATCACTCTGTCCTAATGTCCAGGTACCAGTAATTGTGTCCAGTTGTCCATCGACATAGTTGTCTTTGTGGCAATGACCATCGTGGTTGCCATAGTTACTATTTACACAACCAGGAAGAACCGCCCACCAGCATGTGAGAATCACAGGGATTGGTTCATTTTAGGTCCATTTAGGTCCCTAGCTTCCACACCTACAATGTTCACAGATCTAAAAGACTTGATAGATCTTGGTCTAATCAAATATGGTTGAGAGCACCAATCCATCCATAGGCCAATTGGAGCATACGATAAATTACATTAACATATTCTGTCCTTCAGATCTGTGAACTGAAAGGGAATCAGGTCATAAATCGTCCTTTGACGTAATAATCTTGTCCATATAAACCCCTTTCAACAATTTCATCTTTAAGGTCTTCTATAGAATGAATTAATGGTCTGTCATGTTGTCTGATGTGTGGGCCCCGTGTAGCTCAGTTGGTAGAGCATGGCGCTTGCAATGCCAGGGTTGTGGGTTCGATTCCCACAGTGGGCCAGTATGATAAAATAATGTATGCCCTCACTAACTGTAAGTCGCTCTGGATAAGAGCATCTGCTAAATGACTAAAATGTGTAGTTGTTTGGTTCTCTGTATAGAACAACTTAACCTTTTACTGCAGTGGGCTAAATCAGGGTCACACAGAGTGTTTCTTGGTAGTCTTAAACAAATCTACTTTGAAACAAAAGTATACACCTCACACACACGGTTATGGTCTTAAAACTAAGACACCTGTACCATGTCAGATATAGAGTTGAAATGAATAAAATGTTGAGTTTGCATCCCAATATTACACTTCATATACATCACAGAAGAAATATAACAAAACCGTTTAACATAGAAACACCGGATAAAAAAATAAAAAATATATATAATTATGAAATAATGAAGAATATTAACAACGTTCCAACGGTGAGGTCACTAGAGGGCGCTTTGGTCATTCGACTGTAGGAAAGCTACAGAAAGCCTCTGGGATTGAGCTTCAGGTCCTCTGTAGCTCAGCTGGTAGAGCACGGCGCTTGTAACGCCAAGGTAGTGGGTTCGAATCCCCGGGACCACCCATACACAAAAATGTATGCACGCATGACTGTAAGTCGCTCGGATAAAAGCGTCTGCTAAATTGCATATTATTTATTATAGGTCCTGGAGGAATGACCCCATGTTCACCATTCTTCTCCCAGTGCTGGACAAAGAATCCCAAACTGTCTGTAGGTTTATTGATTGAGTAAAACAGGTAATACATGTTTTTACAATTGACGTTCATCTAGATAGTGCATAGTGTTTTTGAAGATGGATTTATCGTTGCAATTTCATCTTTCTTTTATTAGCTTGTTTCATCTTGCATGCAGTATAGATGCAGATATTTATTAAGCCATTTTTGGTTGATGTGAAAGATAGGTTTATTTTTTATTTTCTGTCCATCATGAATGAAGTCAACATAGAGACATTTATGGTCACACTTTATTTGGACAGTCCGGATTGTTCTGTTTAGATGTTCTACAGATGGTCATACTATCAACAAACAATCTCTTGATAATCAACTGCTTGCTAAGGTAACGGTTTTTTACATATTTTTAAATTTAATTTCTGTAACGGTTACAAACAACACTGTAAAACAACACAAAAAACGATGTACTGTATGTCAAAAATGGACTATTTTCAGATGTAACAACCTGTAATGTTCCAATATTTCCACTAGGTGGGGATGTTAGCTAAAAGAGATTCCTCTTCTGATCTCCAAACAACCTCAAGGTGTGAAAAGCTCTACTGTTGTTATTAATAGGGTGAAGGTCAGTGCCGTTTAAGATGAGGGAGGACCAACAATTTTTTAGGAGCATGGACTTATTTCTATTACAGCATATTGGATGACTGTCATTCATATTCCATTCACCCAGCTCAATGTAATATCGATAGGTTTAGGCTACTACACGATACTCAAATTTTCCCTATACCCATCATGAGGTTGCTACAACCTAGCCTATGAATGAAAGTTTACAATGTAGGTAGACAGACAGTGACATTCAATACCGCCTTGCACACTCTTGCCTGCATCTAGCTGATATTGGGTGTAATCATTAGTCCAACAGTTGCAAACAAGAGTTTCTATTGGACAAATCCAGGTAAGTTTATCCCCGTTTGTTCCGTTTGCTTCCGTTTAAGAAACGTTTTTCCACAGAATCGGCGCAATGAATACACCCCTGATCACGCGTAAACACAGTTCACTTTCATAGCAGCCACGTTGTATTCCTTCTCGCATCTATGTGCTCTCCTCCTCTCACCTCTTCCCTTCGCTTGTGGACTTCAATGAACAACACATCAGCTGTATGTGACCAGGGGAAAAAACCTTTCCAAGCCAAAGCCTACATCGTTGTCACCATATTACCTAAAGTAACGTCATAGTCAGCATAGCTAACAGAACTAACGCGTTAGTAAACCCGCTACAATCATGCAGAAATGTTAGTGTACAGTCAGTAAGCAGTTACACCAGCGGGCCCCGGTGGCAATATATTAGTAATACCAAAAGCTTACCTTGACTTGGAAGAGTTCCAGTGTTGTGTTGGAAAGTCATAGCCAGCTAGCTAACATAGCATCCCTCTGTTTAAGCAGGGTGTTTCAGTAGGCTAAACTAGCTAGCTGCATTTGCTAGCTAAGTAAGTGAAACTGAAAGTGAAAAATAATGATGAAATCTCACTCTCTCTCTATTTCTCTCTTGCTTCTACTTAATTTTGGAATAAATTAATTTGTTCAAAACTGTTCAAATCAAATCACATTTTATTTGCCACATGCGCTGAATAAGAACAGGTTTAGACATTACAGTGAAATGCTTACTTACAAGCCCTTAACCAACAATGCAGTTTTAAGAAGAAAAAAAGTGTGAAGTAAAAACTAGATACGTTTTTTTTTAAATACAAAAAAATACAAAAAAAGAGCAGCAGTAAAATAAAATAACAGTATGGAGGCTATATATACAGGGGGTACCGGTACCGAGTCAATGTGCGGGGGCACCGGTTAGTCAAGGTAGTTGAGGTAATATGTACATGTGGGTTGAGTTAAAGTGACTATGCATAAATAATAAACAGAGTAGCAGCAGCGTAAAAGAGGGGTGGTGGGGTGGTGGGGCAATGCAAATAGTCCGGGTAGCCATGATTAGCTGTTCAGGAGTCTTATGGCTTGGGGGTAGAAGCTGTTAAGAAGCCTTTTGGACCTAGACTTGGCGCTCCGGTACCGCTTGTCGTGCAGTAGCAGAGAGAACAGTCTATGACTAGGATGGCTGAAGTCTTTGATAATTTTTAGGGCCTTCCTCTGACACTGCCTGGTATAGAGGTCCTGGATGGCAGGAAGCTTGGCCCCAGTGATGTACTGGACTGTACGCACTACCCTCTGTAGTGCCTTGCGGTCGGAGGCCGAGCAGTTGCCATACCAGGCAGTGATGCAACCAGTCAGGATGTTCTCAATGGTGCAGCTGTAGAACCTTTTGAGGATCTGAGGACCCATGCCAAATCTTTTCAGTCTCCTGAGGGGGAATAGGTTAAACTATTGTCTTTCTCTCTCTTTGAGTTAACTGCTCACCACATTTTATACACTGCAGTTCTAGCTAGCTGTAGTTTATGCTTTCAGTACTTGATTAATTCTCTGATTCTTTGATTGGGTGGATAACATGTCAATTCATCCTGCAAGAACTCTGATAGGCTGGAGGACGTCCTCCGGTAGTTGTCATAATTACTGTGTAAGTCTATGGAAGTGGGTGAGAACCATGAGCCTCCTAGGTTTTGTATTGAAGTCAATGTACCCAGAGGAGGACGGAAGCTAGCTGTCCTCCGGCTACACCATGGTGCTACCCTACAGAGTGCTGTTGAGGATACTGTAGACCTCCTTTGTAAAA
This sequence comes from Coregonus clupeaformis, assembly GCF_020615455.1. Taxonomy (NCBI): domain Eukaryota; kingdom Metazoa; phylum Chordata; class Actinopteri; order Salmoniformes; family Salmonidae; genus Coregonus; species Coregonus clupeaformis. The sequence continues at coordinate 40,797,457 of NC_059227.1, read as the reverse complement.
TAGTGTGTTTTAATCAGTTATTTGGTGACGTGATTATATTTAGTACAGTTTTACAATTGTAATTTTTATGAAATTCACTGAGGAGGATGGTCCTCCCCTTTCTCCTCTGAGGAGACGCCACTGGTGAAGGTCTCTACTGTTGTTATTAACAGGGTGAAGGTCTCTACTGTTGTTATTAACAGGGTGAAGGCCTATGTCTCTACTGGTGTTATTAACAGGGTGAAGGTCTCTACTGTTGTTATTAACAGGGTGAAGGTCTCTACTGTTGTTATTAACAGGGTGAAGGTCTCTACTGTTGTTATTAACAGAGTGAAGGCCTCTACTGTTGTTATTAACAGGGTGAAGGCCTAGGTCTCTACTGTTGTTATTAACAGGGTGAAGGTCTAGGTCTCTACTGTTGTTATTAACAGGGTGAAGGCCTCTACTGTTGTTATTAACAGAGTGAAGATCTCTACTGTTGTTATTAACAGGGTGAAGGCCTCTACTGTTGTTATTAACAGGGTGAAGGCCTCTACTGTTGTTATTAACAGAGTGAAGGTCTCTACTGTTGTTATTAACAGGGTGAAGGTCTCTACTGTTGTTATTAACAGGGTGAAGGCCTCTACTGTTGTTATTAACAGGGTGAAGGTCTCTACTGTTGTTATTAACAGGGTGAAGGCCTAGGTCTCTACTGTTGTTATTAACAGAGTGAAGGTCTCTACTGTTGTTATTAACAGGGTGAAGGCCTAGGTCTCTACTGTTGTTATTAACAGAGTGAAGGTCTCTACTGTTGTTATTAACAGAGTGAAGGCCTCTACTGTTGTTATTAACAGGGTGAAGGTCTCTACTGTTGTTATTAACAGGGTGAAGGCCTAGGTCTCTATGTTGTTATTAACAGAGTGAAGGTCTCTACTGTTGTTATTAACAGGGTGAAGGCCTAGGTCTCTACTGTTGTTATTAACAGGGTGAAGGCCTCTACTGAACTTATCACTACATGGTCCTCTGTAGCTCTGCTGGTAGAGCACGGCGCTTGTAACGCCAAGGTAATGGGTTCGATCCCGGGACCACCCATACACAAAAATGTATGCACACATGACTGTAAGTCGCTTTGGATAAAAGTGTCTGCTAAATGGCATATTATTATTTGACCTCTTATACACTATATTAGGCCCAGCCTTTGGAACTTTGGTTTTCCTAGATATGGCTACTATATTGTGATCACTACATCCGATGGATTTGGATACTGCTTTAAAGCAACTTTCTGCAGCATTAGTAAAGATATGATCAATACATGTTGATGATTTCATTCCTGTGCTGTTTGTAACTACCCTGGTAGGTTGACTGATAATCTGAACCAGGTTGCAGGCACCGGTTACAGTTTGAAGCTTTTCTTGAGTGGGCAACTTGATGAAAGCCAGTCAATATTTAAATCACCCAGAAAATATACCTCTCTGTGTTGATATCACATACATTATCAAGCATTTCACATATGTTATCCAGACACTGACTGTTAACACTTGGTGGTCTATAGCAGCTTCTCACAAGAATGGGCTTTAGGTGAGGCAGATGAACCTGTAGCCATATTACTTCAACAGTATTTAACATAAGATTCTCTCTACGCTTTACAGGAATGTGATTCTGAATATAAACAGCAACACCTCCATCATTGCCATTTTTGTATTTTCTGTAGATGGTATAACCATGTATTGCTACCACTGTATCATCAAAGGTATTATCTAAGTGCGTTACAGAGATTGTCAGAATATGAATGTCATCTGTTACTAGCAAAATATTGATTTAATTAACCTTGTTTGTTAAGCTACATATGTTAACGTGGGCTATTTTCTAGCACTTTTCTGGGATGCTTGATAGTTTTCATTGTTTTCCTAGGAAGCTTAGCAGAAGCAGACATGCTCATGTTATTTATGTTAGTGCAGGGTGAGCTGCACACATTGGACTTCCTACTAGGGCACATCGCCTCAGTGCTAACAGCATAAATATGGTCAATAGGCACATGATTGCTGCATACAATAGCTGTAGGATCAGCAGAGGCATTCAGGGCAGTTAGAGGGAAATAAATTAGGTTACTAACATTGTGTCTACCAACGCCCCTGGGATAATGTACATTTGCTGAAGCATTATGACGACTAAGCGACACAATGGTAGGGATTACCTGAGCTGGGCTTCAGTCATTGATAAGTCATTGTCTCAACGCAGCCTTATAATGCTGTGAAAGGATCCAGGAACCCAAATGATTTGGGTGGTTCCCATCCTCCTTGTAAAACGAGCTTTGTTTCCAGAAGGTATCACAATTGTCAATAAATGTTACACCCACAGAGCTGCAATAGTCTCGTAGCCAGTTATGGAGGGCTAAAAGTCTGCTGAAACGTTCAATGCCACAATTTAGGGAGGGCACAGAGCCAGATATTATGGGGCATTTGTTGGTGTCAAGCAGAGAGCCAATCAGTTCTTTAAAATCCATCTTCAGCTGTTCTGAGCTGCCGTTCATTATGTCATTGAATCCCACATGAACTATGATAGACTCTTTAAAAAAAACGTTTTAATGTTTGGAAGCAGCTTATTGATGTCCTGTACTCATGCTCCTGGATAGCACAACGAGACATTTCTCACCATTGAACTGCCCTATACAACGTCCGGAGAAGGGGATGGAGAAATCCTCACACAATTCGTGGAACCTTTCACGGGCCCACGAGAAGCAGGATAGCGTACGCCCGCAGCTCCCGTCAATAGGTCCAGACCTCCCACAGCAGACAGAGACCCGTCAAATCCAGAGAGAGGGAAAGGAGCCGAACTCGACGACGAAGCCGCTGTTGGAGTCAGCGCAGTTTGAGTCAGCGCAGTTCGAGTCAGCGTAGTTGGAGTCAGCACAGCCATCGCAGACAAAGGCAGTCCCAGCGATGAAGACGCAGGTAGATCAGGCACCAGGCCGGCGAAGCTATTCTTCATGTCGATCTGCTCCGGACCTCTCGCAGACGACTTGTGACATGGGACCAGCACTGATTGGAACAATCCTCTTGCTGTTCTCCGTCTACTCCAGTACAAGATGGAGGAGGAGAAGCAGATGGAGGAGGAGAAGCAGATGGAGGAGGAGAAGCAGATGGAGGAGGAGAAGCAGATGGAGGAGGAGAAGCAGATGGAGGAGACTTCCTTGGCAGGCAAGTTCCAGGTAGCACAGGCCATCCAGATAGAGATGACAAGGCAGGGAAACATCCATCAAGCCTGAGCAGCGTCCAGCCACATGAGTTGAGTTCCAATTTGCGTTTTCCCCATATGTTCACGCAGAATTGAAATTTGCTTGCTAAGGATAGCCACCTGTAATCCTCCGCAAGCAAACAATTGCTGCATTGGAACTCCGGATTGTCAATATTGTCCCGGCACAAGAGCGTAATAAACAGCTTCTACAGCGCTGGAAACATTCGTTAGCTATTCCAGAAGAAGCGGGCTCCATTGCAACTTAGACCTTCACACACTGGAGGTAGCAATACAAAAACACAGGACTAGCTAGCTAGCTAGTTGGTAAGCATCCAGTCCAAACCAGCAGGTGTTGACACAAACACTTAGAAGGACATTGGACCCACCCGAAGGAGTCATCTGTTGGGACACGCACAAACTGAGCTGACACCGTCATCAGAGTGCGCAGCTGAACACTGTATGCTGGAAACACTTGGTTTGTTATTTTTGACTAAAACATAACCAATCTTCATTAAATATAAATACCGAACTTGTTTTTGCATGGATTCCGAGACGCGGTTAGCTTTTAACAGCTAGGACCTCTATTTCTTGTCCCGGAATCCTGCTGAACTGACAGGTAAAAGTCTGCTTAACAGAGCCGCTAACCTACCTAAGCTGCTAGCCATCAAGCTAACAAAGTTAGTCCAAGATAAGATTTACATTGGAGCCCTCTTTGTCTGGAGAAGTAAATGAATGGTTCCACCGCTGTAGGAGCTGTATATACTACGCTTTGTTTCGGGACAAACTGGATCACTCCGAGTTCCAATTAGGCAATTGTTTGCTTGCTGGTTTCCTTGATTACGCAGGTCACCAGCCTACGTAAGAAACTGGGGGAAACCTTTTCTACGCCGGTGGCTGGACGGCGTTCGCGCTTGTTGGATGCATCTCCGCCTTGTCGTTTGTCATTATCCGACTGGCTGGTGTTGCCCGGAGTTTGTTCGCCAGGGGAGCCATCTCCTGCCTCTCCTCCCCCATCTGATGGCGGAGTCGGAGGTGCACAGCAAGAGGAGCACGGCAATCAATGATGTCACGAGCCGTGGAAGCCGAAGACAGCGGCTTCCCTCAAAGCAGTCTACACTCCCAACGAGAGGCCCGGAGCGGATACAAACAAGGAATAGTTTCGCCGCCCTGGAGCCTGATCTTCCTGCACCTTCGTCGCTGGGGGTACCTGTGTCTGCGGCCGCTGTGATTACTCCTTCCCTTACGATTTCAAAGTCGACGTTGGCAACCTTCCGTCCCTGCTCTGGATCGAGCGGGGCTTCTCCATCTGTCGGAGGCCTAAACCAGGCGCCGGGAACTGTGGTCTCAAGTTATCCTGCCTCTCGCCCGTCCTTAAAGAGTTCTCCGAATCCTGTGAAGCATGGGAGTGGGCGGATTTCCTCGTCCTTCTCGCCAGCAGTAATTTTGGTCAGCTCCATGGTAAGAAATGTGACTGTTCCTGTTGCAAAAATAATGTCCTATCCCGGAGCAAATGAAATTACTAAGCTGCTGCCAAATGTACTACGTCAGGACATGGAAATCGATTCTATCGTAGTCCATCTAGGTTTTAATGACATTTTGAAGGGCAGCTCTGAACAGTTGAAACTGGATTTTAAAGAGCTGATTGACTCTCTGCTATCATTTACATTTTAGTCATTTAGCAGACGCTCTTATCCAGAGCGACTTACAGTTAGTGAGTGCATACATTTATACAAATTTTAAAAATCATACTGGCTCCCTGTGGGAATCGAACGCCATGCTCTACCAACTGAGCTACACGGGACTAGACACTATTTAAAGACCCATCATATCTGGCCCTGTGCCCTCTCTGAATCGTGGCATTGAACGCTTTAGCAGGATCTTTTCTCTTCACAACTGGCTACATAATTACTGCAGCTCAATGGGTGTAACTTTTGTTGACAATTTCAATACCTTTTGGAAACAAAAAACGTTTAATAAGGAGGATGGGATCCACCCAAATCATTTGGGTTCCTGGATCCTTTCACAGCATCATAAGGCTGCGTTGAGACAATGACTTATCAATGACCCAAGCCCAGCTCAGTTAATCCCTTCCATTGTGTCGCTGAGTCGTCATAATGCTTTAGCAAATGTACATTATACCAGGGGCGTTGGTAGACACATTGTAAGTAACCTAATTTATGTCCCTTTAACTGCCATGAATGACTCTGCTGATCCTACAGCTATTGTATGCAGTAATCATGTGCCTATTGACCATATTCATGCTGTTAGCACTGAGTCGGTGTGCCCTAGTAGGAAGTCCACTGTGTGCAGCGCACACTGAACTAACATAAATAACATGAGAATATCTACTTCTGCTAAGCTTCCCAGTAAAGCAATGAAAACAAGCAAGCATTGCAGAAAACTGCTCAAAATAGCCCACGTCAATGGAGTAACAATGAGTAACAATGACATGGAGTAACAATGAGTGACAATGACATAGAGTAACAATGAGTGACAATGACATGGAGTAACAATGAGTGACAATGACATGGAGTAACAATGAGTAACAATGACATGGAGTAACCATGACAATAACATAGATGGGTAGAGTCTTTTTAACAAATGCCAGCAGAGAAGAGAGAGAGAAAGCCCCCCCCCAGACACACACGTACCCCACCACGCCTCACCATTACCCTATCTCTCCAGGGGGGTTCACTGGCGTGTGGAGGGTTTGGCAGGTTCAACTGCTGTCTTATGATGCCACCCACGCACGCACCCACCCACGCAGAGCCCCCTGCTATAGGCCTTGTTGTCATTGGACCTGGGTCCCCAGGGAGGGCAGAGATGAGGTCTGTGATTAGAGACAGATCAGCTGCAACCAAGTGCTCATCTGGGGGCCTGGGGATGCTACGACGCGTGGCTAACTCCTCTGGGGGCCTGGGGATGCTACGACGCGTGGCTAACTCCTCTGGGACCTGGGGATGCTAGGACAGTTAACCTTCTGTGGGGGCCCCTGGGTGTCCTTCTGTAGACACGTGGTTGACCTGTGGAAGCCCTGCGACAGGACTCTCGCTATGTCTCGCTGTCTGTCTCTCTCTCTGTCTCTGTGTCAGTCTCTCTGTCTCTGTGTCAGTCTCTCTGTCTCTGTCTCTGTGTCAGTCTCTCTGTCTCCGTCTCTGTGTGTCTGTCTCTCTTTCTCTCTCTCGGTCTGTCTCTGTGTCTGCCTCTCTCTCTCTTTCTGTCTCTGTGTCAGTCTCTCTGTCTCCGTCTCTGTATGTCTGTCTCTCTCTCTCTCTCTCTCTCTCTCTCGGTCTGTCTCTGTGTCTGCCTCTCTCTCTCTCTCTGTCTCTGTGTCAGTCTCTCTGTCTCTGTCTCTGTGTGTCTGTCTCTCTCTCTCTCTCTCGGTCTGTCTCTGTGTCTGCCTCTCTCTCTCTTTCTGTCTCTGTGTCAGTCTCTCTGTCTCCGTCTCTGTGTGTCTGTCTCTCTCTCTCTCTCTCTCTCGGTCTGTCTCTGTGTCTGCCTCTCTCTCTCTTTCTGTCTCTGTGTCAGTCTCTCTGTCTCTATCTCTGTCTCCGTCTCTGTGTGTCTGTCTCTCTCTCTCTCTCTCTCTCTCTCTCTCTCTCTCTCGGTCTGTCTCTGTGTCTGCCTCTCTCTCTCTTTCTGTCTCTGTGTCAGTCTCTCTGTCTCTATCTCTGTCTCCGTCTCTGTGTGTCTGTCTCTCTCTCTCTCTCTCTCTCTCTCTCTCGGTCTGTCTCTGTGTCTGCCTCTTTCTCTCTTTCTGTCTCTGTGTCAGTCTCTCTGTCTCTATCTCTGTCTCCGTCTCTGTGTGTCTGTCTCTCTCTCTCTCTCTCTCTCTCTCTCTCTCTCTCTCTCTCTCTCTCTCTCTCTCTCTCTCTCTCTCTCTCTCTCGGTCTGTCTCTGTGTCTGCCTCTCTCTCTCTTTCTGTCTCTGTGTCAGTCTCTCTGTCTCTATCTCTGTCACCGTCTCTGTGTGTCTGTCTCTCTCTCTCTCTCTCTCTCTCTCTCTCTCGGTCTGTCTCTGTGTCTGCCTCTCTCTCTCTTTCTGTCTCTGTGTCAGTCTCTCTGTCTCTATCTCTGTCTCCGTCTCTGTGTGTCTGTCTCTCTCTCTCTCGGTCTGTCTCTGTGTCTGCCTCTCTCTCTCTTTCTGTCTCTGTGTCAGTCTCTCTGTCTCTATCTCTGTCTCCGTCTCTGTGTGTCTGTCTCTCGCTCTCTCTCTCGGTCTGTCTCTGTGTCTGCCTCTCTCTCTCTGTCTGTCTCTGTGTCCTACTCTCTATCTCTGTGTGTCTGTCTCTCTCTCTCTCTTGTCTGTCTCTGTGTGTCTGTTTCTCTCTCTCTCTGTCTGTCTGTCTCTCTCTCTCTCTGTCAGTCAGCTCAGACACACGTCAGAGTGGGGAACCATAGTGAATGGTGGTCCATCTACCAAAGTTGTATCACCCCTCTCATATTACACAGCCACTTCCCTACATAATCAATACTATCATATTACACAGCCACTTCCCTACAGAATAAATACTTGCCTGCTTCCGACGATAGTGTCTTCTGACAGCACATCATAGCTTCTGGCTGATGTCGATTAGTCATCACCAAAGCCATGCATTTAAAGAGTTGGGACATTGAGGTTTCTGCATTATGATGCATTTACATGACACCGCAACATTCTATGGCAGCCATGTTAACGTCCCCATTAACATTACATGGGGACTATTGTAACAATGCTATGAAACTGAATGTCTAGAAGTAGAACCATATTTAAAAGTTGAGCTAACTCTCTAAATACGTACATGGCTCTGGTCATCACAGGACAGAGGCTATGGTGCCAATGAAATATGTCTGACTCTGTGGTGTGGACGAGCTCTTGGTGCATCACCCAGTCCCCTAACTAGTTTATCTCTACCCTGGGAGGGATCAGTAGTGTATCCCTGTCCTGGACATGGAATGGAGAGATTCTGTTGGATGAAGCTGAGAAATTCGTCTCCTTTGTCCTTTTGGACAACCTGATTGTTATTCCATGTGAGAAAAAGTAGTGTATGTGGAATCTCAAGAACTGTATTTGTCTTTGGAAAAATTGAATTTTTTTCACCTGATTCTTCTTAATTGGTGATGACTTCAATTGATCCATTCTGTGTGTGCGTGTTTGCACACAACACGTGTGTGTGTGTGTGTGTGTGTGTGTGTGTGTGTGTGTGTGTGTGTATGTGTGTGTGTATGTGAGACCCCCCCTTATGTGCCATCTGTGGCACCATGGCGATGAGTAAAGTGATAAGATAGATCCAGGCGTAGATGTTGAGAGGAGAGTGTTGCCTCCTGGGAAATCATCCCCCATGTCCGCATCCCCAGCACCCACATATCAATCAGTAGGTCATTACATTTTGAGCACAAACACCAGCGTCAAGTGGGAGTCAAAGAGGTGTGTGTGTGTTTGTGTGTGTGTGTGTGTGTGTGTGTGTGTGTGTGTGTGTGTGTGTGTGTGTGTGTGGTAGCAGTAGTCATAGAAAATAGTGGGGAGGCTGTTGTCTCTTCTCTCTGGGGATTGGATCAGCAGGATGAATGTTTAATCTATTAAATAACAATTACACTCTGTAATGGCCCAGTGGTGGAGGGAGGGAGGGAGGGGTGGGTGGGGGGTGGGTTGGTGGTTTGCAATGGAAAATGATTCTGGGTACTCCCTCTGTTTTTAGGGAGAGAGAGAGAAACAGAGAGAGAAACAGAGAGAGAAACAGAGAGAGAGAGAGCGAGAGCGAGAGAGAGAGAGAGAGAGAGAAACAGAGAGAGAAACAGAGAGAGAAACAGAGAGAGAAACAGAGAGAGAGAGAGAGAGAGAGAGAGAGAGATAATTTAACTTGCCATGTCAATAAAGTGTACTGAATTGAATTGAAATTGAATTGAGAGAGAGAGAGAGAGAGAACGAGAGAGAGAGATTAATTAATTAATTGCGCTTTAAAATCAAATAAACTAATCTAATTTACATTAGTCAGTATTGATCACAGTGTTATATATTGATCAGTGTTATATATTGATCACATTGTTATGTATTGATCAGTGTTATATATTGATCACAGTGTTATATATTGATCAGTGTTATATATTGACAGTGTGCAAATGTGATTATTTTCACACGTGAGTACTTGCACATGCTTGTGAGGGTGTTTCCATGGCAGACTATGTCTTAGTGTGTGCCTAGACATCCAGTGCCACCCAGAGCCACCCAGAGCCACCCAGAGCCACCCAGAGCCGTGTATTTATTTCTAAATATTTCTCTGTCTCCACCACGCTGTATCTTGTCTGAATCCCACCACAGAATGTCAAATAGGGAGGATATCAGAGCCCCCCCCAACTCTCTTCAACCTATTTGAAAATTCTGTAATAGTTTCTCGACTATCATCGATAGATGGTCCAGCAGCGTAGCAGAAAACGAATCAATCCTGCACGGTCCAATTAGAATCATTTACATTTACATTTTAGTCATTTAGCAGACGCTCTTATCCAGAGCGACTTACAGTTAGCGCATACATTATTTTATCGAACCCATATCATCATGTTTAACCTGCTGATGGACACCTCAAAGGTCATGGACAACAGAACAATCCACTGCACAGTTTAACAACTTCAGTATCCTTACACTGCCATCTTCCCCTAAATCACAATATGTTCACCTAAAACCTAAAACGAATGTCCTCATCTTCTTCCATTAGGGCAGTGGTTCCCAACCCTGGGAGTACTTGGCCTATCCACAGGGGGCACTTGAGAAGACTCGTGAGACCATTGGCTTACTGGTAAAATGCACATGAGGGGGTACTTCAAGGGTACTCTGGGCAGAGCGAAATATACCTGATGGTACAGTAACCGAAAAAAGGTCGGGAACCACTGAATTAGGGCCTGATTCCGATTTAGGAAATTGCACCTTTCCTATTCACTTCTCAGTAGTTGGTATTCAGACTTACCTTGCAAGTGCTGAATAAATGTAATTCAACCGCTGAAAACCCTCCCTCTTGCTGGCCAACAGATTTTCTTGTGGTTTTCATTCAATAGTCCCCTGTAGCTCAGTTGGTAGAGCATGGCGTTTACAACGCCAGGGTTGTGGGTTTGTTTCCCACGGGGGACCAGTATAAAAAAATGTATGCACTAACTAAGGATAAGCGCAACTAAGGATAAGCGCGTCTGCTAAATGACTAAAATGTAAATGTAAAATGGGGTTTTCAGTACATTTATATTAAGCCATCCCTTTAAATACGATGCACTTTTAATTAGAATTTTGTCAACAGACTCAATAGAATACATTGAGAGAACGGGTTCAGAATATAGGGATCAATGAAAAAAGCCATCTATGCATATTCGTCTCTGTTTTAGCACCAACGGGTAGATTAAAAATACTCTGATCTTGTAGATTATTCAGGCACATTTTACGGTTAGGAAAGTATGTATGAATCATTTAAAGAAACGGTTTGGAGAGCGTTTTACGCACGATATACTGTATATTGATGAATAAAAAATACAGTGGTTTAATTCATCCTGAAAGTTGTCATATTCAAGTTCAATCCATGAAATATTGGAAGGTGGAAAGAAATTTACCATAGAGGTTGAACAATAGTCCTATACATCTACCCTGATCCTCACTAATCATGGAACTGTGATGACAACGGTCCAGTCGTCGTGAACCGTGAACCAGGCTCCGGGTGTAACCTGCTACGTGTGGGCTGAGTTCCACAATGATTAAAACAGGCTACATGTCCTAAATTATTGAGCAACGTTAACCTGATATGATCCACTAATGCTAGCGACCCTCGGGAACAACTACACGGACGTGACAGGAGGAAGGAAAGGTAAACGGAATGGAATGATGCAAAAATGTAAGCTACAAATGTAAGAAAACTAAGTGACATGTATAAATGTATGTGGGTATTACTGACCGTGGTTCTGGATAGTGGCTGATATTTAAAATGATACAAATTATAAAATAAAATGGAGAAAAGCCCGGGCATGTAATCAAAACATTCTAAAGCGGCATACATCAACTCGGCAGGTTCAGTCCTACAGAAGCCGATAGTTTGGGTCTCCAAAATTCATCCACCCAAATTATGAGGGCACACAATTAGAATCCTGAAAGGCACAGCTATTTGTAGCCTATAACTGTGGAAAAGGGCCCCCAATACATCTTCAGTTTGCTTCCATATGGCTGGTTTCACATGAGTCTCCAGGGATCATACCGAAAAATAATCTAAAACAATTTTTATGTGTATTTAAAAATTCCCTTCTCCAAATGGATTACAGGGAGGAGAGGATGGGGGAGGGGGGGGGAGGGGAGAGGGAAGAGAGGATAGGGGAGGGTAGAGGGAGGAGAGGATGGGGGAGGGGAGAGGGAGGAGAGGATGGGGAGGGGAGAGGGGAGAGGGGGGAGGGGAGAGGGAGGAGGGGAGAGGGAAGGAGAGGATGGGATGGGGGAGGGGAGAGGGAGGAGAGGATGGGGAGGGGAGAGGGAGGAGAGGATGGGGAGGGGAGAGGGAGGAGAGGATGGGGGAGGGGAGAGGGAGGAGAGGATGGGATGTGGGAGGGAGGAGAGGATGGGGGAGGGGAGGGGAGAGGGAGGAGAGGATGGCATGGGGGAGGGGAGAGGGAGGAGAGGATGGGAGAGGGAGGAGAGGATGGGGAGGGGAGAGGGAGGAGAGGATGGGGGAGGGGAGAGGGAGGAGAGGATGAGGGAGGGGAGAGGGAGGAGAGGATGGGATGTGGGAGGGGAGAAGGAGGAGAGGATGGGGAGGGGAGAGGGGGGAGAGGATGGGGGAGGGGGAGGGGAGAGGGAGGAGAGGATGGGGGAGGGGAGAGGGAGGAGAGGATAGGATAGGGGAGAGGGAGAGGGAGAGGGAGGAGAGGATGGGGGAGGGGAGAGGGAGGAGAGGATGGGGAGGGGTAGAGGGAGAGGGAGGAGAGGATGGGGGAGGGGAGAGGGGGAGATGATGGGGGAGGGGAGGGAAGGGGAGAGGGAGGAGAGGATGGGGGAGGGGAGAGGGAGAGGATGGGGGAGTGGGAGGGGAGGGGAGAGGGGGAGAGGATGGGGGAGGGGGAGGGGGAGGGTGAGAGGATGGGGAGGGGAGAGGGGGAGAGGGAGGAGAGGAGAGGGTGCAGGTTATTAATCCATGAGGATCATAAAGGAAATTGATGTCAGGCTGGAGGTTGAAAGACCTTCATGAGAATATGTCTGGTTTGGAGATGAGAATGGAGGTATGTCTGTCTATCGGAAGATGGTTCTCGCACGTTTGAATAAATGCATATTAAAACATAAACCTATGACCGTCTATAACCCCACTGTCTGATTCATAAATTCAGGTTTAGAAGAAGCTGCACTGTGCAATTATAATAGGAATATATACATAATTCAGTCACATCTATGAAAGAACAACCTATTCTATCTAATAGGAATAGATTTGACCCAAAGAGAAAAAGGATTGTCTTGTAACAGATCTAGAAAATCACATAGAGATAAATAGATATTTTAGACCAAGATACATTTAGGATATTAGAATATTATAAACATTAAACAGCGTAATCCTAATGTAGAGTGTGTATGTGTGTATGTGTGTGTGTGTGCGTGTGTGCGTGTGTGTGTGCGTGTGTGTGTGCATGCACGTACAAGAGAGAGGTAAATGTACTTACTAATCTCTTGATGTACTTGTTTGCTACAAGCTGACATTACGCCACACTCTTTACTTTCTTAAATGAACAGTCATGAACAATTAGGAACAGTCATAAACAGTTAGGAACAGTCATAAACAGTTAGGAACAGTCATGAACAATCATGAACAATTAGGAACAGTCATAAACAGTTAGGAACAGTCATGAACAATCATGAACAGTTAGGAACAGTCATGAACAATCATGAACAGTTAGGAACAGTCATAAACAGTTAGGAACAGTCATGAACAATCATGAACAATTAGGAACAGTCATAAACAGTAATGAACAGTCATGAACAATCATGAACAATTAGGAACAGTCATAAACAGTTAGGAACCGTCATGAACAGTTAGGAACAGTCATGAACAATCATGAACAATTAGGAACAGTCATAAACAGTAATGAACAGTCATGAACAATCATGAACAATTAGGAACAGTCATAAACAGTTAGGAACAGTCATGAACAATCATGAACAGTTAGGAACAGTCATAAATAGTTAGGAACAGTCATGAACAATCATGAACAATTAGGAACAGTCATAAACAGTTAGGAACAGTCATGAACAATCATGAACAGTTAGGAACAGTCATAAACAGTAATGAACAGTCATGAACAATCATGAACAATTAGGAACAGTCATAAACAGTTAGGAACAGTCATGAACAATCATGAACAGTTAGGAACAGTCATGAACAATCATGAACAATTAGGAACAGTCATAAACAGTAATGAACAGTCATGAACAATCATGAACAATTAGGAACAGTCATAAACAGTTAGGAACAGTCATGAACAATCATGAACAGTTAGGAACAGTCATGAACAATCATGAACAATTAGGAGCAGTCATAAACAGTTAGGAACAGTCATGAACAATCATGAACAATTAGGAACAGTCATAAACAGTAATGAACAGTCATGAACAATCATGAACAATTAGGAACAGTCATAAACAGTCATGAACAATCATGAACAGTTAGGAACAGTCATAAACAGTTAGGAACTATCATAAACAGTTAGGATATGTAACAAAGACTCTCATTGTCAGCTCTCCTCAACAACATCCCAGCCCTGTCCTGTCCTCTCCAGTCTTGTCCAGTCCTGTCCTGTCCTCTCCGGTCCTGTCCAGTCGTGTCCTGTCCAGTCTGTTGTCTGTCTGATCTGACGTTCTGTCCTCCAATCTAGCTAATTGTTCCCAGCGAGACGACCAACCAGAGAACCGACAGAGTGGACGAGATGGGTCACGAAAACAACCGTTGATCAAAACATCTGATTGAGGTGGGAGAGACAAAGGCCCTCAGTGCAACAATGTGGAGCTACTCGGCTGGCGATGTGACTCAACAGTTAGTTTGTGCTGGATGGACAAAGCATTAATTAGAGCAATAACTTCATGCCAGTGTCGTTCCATAGACCCGCTGCATGGGAGCGTCTCTCTTCAGGGTCTGGCCATCGGACCAGGGAACTCAGTGACTCAGGGGAATGGGACTTGGGTAGGCATTGGGCCATTGCATGTGGAGTTGTGTTGTGGCTGCGGTAATGACAAATTGGAAAGCAAAAAGCAGGAGGCCCAGGGAAGGTTCTCCGGAAAAACAACACAAAACATTTCAGAGAAATAATAATTTTCATTGTCATCGGTTGTAACGAGAGTTGACATAATTGCTCGGGCCCATTTCTATTCTAATTAGCACACTCCCAGAGTGGACAGTAGACCTGGGTTCAAGAAGTTTTCAAAACCTTTCAGGAACCAACGGGGTAGTCCTGAAAGTTCAAACCTCCACCCACACCAGCAGGTTAAAGTTCAAGCCCCCACCCATACCTGCAGGATCAAGTTAAAACCCCCACCCACACTGGCAGGTTAAAGTTCAAACCCCCACCCACACCTGCAGGTTAAAGCAAATGCTCAAAGGGTTTTTCAAAGATTTCAGACACTACTTGAACCCAGGTCTGGTGATCAGGACAGGGATTATTGGCCAGGGCAGGAGAAGGGAATCGGACAGGCATGGTGAAGCCAACACAAAAAAAGGGGCCTCTGGCTTCAGCGTAATTAGGTGAGACAATACCCCTGACTGTTCTGTTCTGTTCTGTTCTGTTCTGTCTGGGCTGTGGCTGTGGCTGGGGTTGGGGATGGGGTTGGGGTTTCGTACTAGGGTTCTGGGGGTACAGAGGCTGGCAGGCGACTGGTCGCCCTGTGAGGAACACATCTCCACAGGTGCCTAATAAAGCCCCTAATTGTCTTGTGTGGTTCACATGGGCAGGCAGACCGGACAGACCGGACAGACCCAAGGCAGATCCTGAGACAGCCATGCAGGACGGGGCCTAGCAGGGCTCCTGCCGAGAGTGACCTCATGCATGTAGGAAGAAAGGGAGAAATCTGCATCAACTGCTGCTAGGGCAATTTTGTTTTCCCCTCAATTCCTAGACGTCCTGTGAAAACATCCTGCGATGGCGTCCCAAACATGGACTGTTGCCAAACCAACAAAATAGAGGATTAAGAAGTTAAAGAGATTCTGGCAATTAGATTTTCTACTTACCCAGAGTCGGATGATCTCGTGGATAACATTGTTATGTCACTGCGTGCAGTATGAAGGAAGATAGAGGTAGTTTCGCGAGCCAACGCTAACTACCGCAACGACTGGAAGTCTGCAGGTACGCTAGCATGTGCTAGGTAGGTAGAAAATAAATCTTTAACTGACAGAATATCGCAGTATCCCTTTTAACTACGCAGCTACATTCCTCATCTGAACGGACTAGTCTGAAACACCAAATGTGCTAAGACTACATACTAAGATAGATAGGGCAAAATATCCACAGAAGCTATGTTTGAAGTAGGTGTCTGTACTCATTTTTGGTCCCGGTACTATTTTTGTATTTAGGTGCTGGAACTCTGCAATATTTTTAAAGCCAATATTCTATAAGAGGCGCTGGAACTTAAGCAGTGGAAAATGTGAGGTGCCGGTGTTCAGTTCCTGTGAGCTCCTGCCCAAGTCAAGCACTGCAAAGAAAGAACATCATTATAGTTGGGTTTCGTGGAGACAAATCTTGCCATGCTTGGGTGAGAGATTCGTTTTTTCTGGTACTGGCATAGCCACAAGTGGCTGAGTTCTACAGGCAACATTTCAACACTCTAGTTCTAAGACCTGTATAGGGTGGATTAAATGTGGTAAATTTCCCAAAATCTTCCAGAAATCCTGGTTTGGAAGATTCACGTAATAAGGAGGGACATTTGGAATCTTCCAACCAGTACTTTTGGAAAACCTGGGAATTTTGGGAAACTTACCAGAATTTTGCAACTCTGGGACCTTCTCTCTCTCTCTAAACATGTTGCGTATGTTTGGGGCTGTTTCCCAAGGAAGGGGGTACCCTCACAGACTCAATGTTCCATAACACACACAAACACCAGTCACCCCCTACTGTCCCATCCCTGGCAGCTCACACCCACATCAATCTGATGTGCCCTCAGCCTTTTTAATTAGCTGTCAATTAGAGCTAACCAATCAACTCTTCGCCTAATTAAGCAATAACACCAGGCAGCTCCCATACAGGCCATTGTGGGAAACTAGCAGCTAGCAAACTCACTTTGGATCAGGAGTGCAACTCAGCGATCACTCTGTCACTGCGTTCTCTGGATGGAAGCAAGGAAGGAGAGAGAGCTGGGTGAAGGCCGGAGGTTATGCTCACACTGCTTTCATGGTACTGGGCATTGGCAACTACACAGAGAGCTTTTACAGCACTGATCAAAGGATATTTAGTCACAGTGGGTTTGACTGGGTTTTGAATCCCAGGTCTCCTGCATGGCACAAGACTGTCTTAGCCTGCTGAGCTAAAGCCTAGCTGTTAGCTCTGGGATCCAATGCAAGTCTTGCGTGTGTGTGTGTGTGTGTGTATGTATGTATGTGTGTGTGTCGATGACCTCTGTGCTAACAGAAAGCTTTCACTAATAAATACCATACAAGTTTTGTTTTAAACGGCTGATCGTCAAATAGCTGACCCAACACACAATTGTGTTCATCAACACAAGCGGGAAATCAATCCTGTTTAGTGGTGCGTGTGTGTGCAAGCGTGCATGCATGTGTGCGTGCCTCTGTGTGTGTGTGTGTGTGTGTGTGTGTGTGTGCGCGTACTGAACAAAACCATCTACACCATAAGGTCAAAGGTCAAGCCCAGTTCGTAGTGACCACTCACTCAGTAATATATTAGAACCAGGAGGAGTCCTCTGTGAGGAGGTTTCAGTAAGTCTGACTAAGAGCTCTACTCAATCCGCATCGACGAAGTTCAGCTTTACAGCGTGAATGAAATTTAAACGCAATACTCCTGCTTTAGTGGAGACTGCGTTCACGGTAAACGCTGCATATTTCGGCTCAATCGGAATTTACCTTTCACATTTCTGTTGCGGAATCTGTACCACTTCAGCTTTCCAGATTGAATAGAGCCCTTAGTATGCTGTACACTATTAAGGGAATAGAGTGCTAAATGACTCACTGACTCTAAGTGGCTCTGGATAAGAGCGTCTGCTAAATGACTCACTGACTATAAGTGGCTCTGGATAAGAGCGTCTGCTAAATGACTCACTGACTCTAAGTGGCTCTGGATAAGAGCGTCTGCTAAATGACTCACTGACTATAAGTGGCTCTGGATAAGAGTGTCTGCTAAATGACTCACTGACTATAAGTGGCTCTGGATAAGAGCGTCTGCTAAATGACTCACTGACTCTAAGTGGCTCTGGATAAGAGCGTCTGCTAAATGACTCACTGACTGTAAGTGGCTCTGGATAAGAGCGTCTGCTAAATGACTCACTGACTATAAGTGGCTCTGGATAAGAGCGTCTGCTAAATGACTCACTGACTATAAGTGGCTCTGGATAAGAGCGTCTGCTAAATGACTCACTGACTGTAAGTGGCTCTGGATAAGAGCGTCTGCTAAATGACTCACTAACTGTAAGTCTCCCTGTATAAGATCGTCTGCTAAATGACTCACTAACTGTAAGTGGCTCTGGATAAGAGCGTCTGCTAAATGACTCACTGACTGTAGACTTATACTTTCGCCATCATCCTTCCTCCATGAGAACAAGCTGTCAAATGTTGAAACCAGGAAGTCACTGTGTTAATTCCTGATTGGAGAGATCTCTTTACAATATATTTTAATTAGAAGTATTATAGGACACATAGTCTGCTTTTCAGAATGTCTGATTTTAAGGTGTTTGTGACTGGGGTATACACTGAGTGTACAAAACATTATGAACACCTGCTCTTTCCATGACGTAGACTGACTAGGGGAATCCAGGTGAAAGCTATGACCCCTTATTTATGTCACTTGTTAAATCCACTTCAATCAGTGTAGATGAAGGGGAGGAGACAGGTTAAAGAAGGATTTTTAAGCCTTGAGATTGTGTATGTGTGCCATTCAGAGAGTGAATGGGCAAGACAAAAGATTGAAGTGCCTTTGAACGGGGGTATGGCAGTAGGTGCCAGGCGCACCAGTTTGTGTCAAGAACTGCAACGCTGCTGGGTTTTTGACGCTCAACTGTTTCCCGTTTGTATCAAGAACGGTCCACCGCCCAAAGGACATCCAGCCAACTTAACACAACTGGGGGAAGCATTGGAGTCAACATGGGGCCAGCATCCCTGTGGAACGCTTTCAACACCTTGCAGAGCCCATGACCAGATGAATTGAGGCTGTTCTGAGGGCATAAAGGGGGTGCAACTCAATACTAGGAGAAGTAAATGAACGGTTCCAGCACTGTAGGAGCTGTATCTACTACAGTTTGTTTAAGGACAAACTGGATCACTCCGAGTTCCAATGTGGCAATTGTTTGCTTGCCGAGGATTATAGGCTTGAGGTGGCTTCCTTGATCACGCAGGTCGCCAGCCTATGTAAGTAAGTGGGGGAAAAGGGAGAGTGGAATGTTGACCTTTTCTACACCGTCGGCTGGACGGCGTTCGCGCTTGTTGGATGCATCTCCGCCTTGTCGTTTTATCGTTATACGACTGGCCGGTGTTGCCCGGAGTTCGTTCGCCAGGGGAGCCATCTCCTGCCTCTCCTCCCCCATCTGATGGCGGCAATCAACGATTGTCGCATGTCACGAGCTTGGGCAGCTCCATGGTAAGAAATTAGACTGTTCCTGGTGCAAAAACAGTCTCGAGTAAATTACATTACTAAGCTGCTCCTGAATGTTCTAAGTCAGGACTAGAAATTGATTCTATTGTAGTCCATGTGGGCTTTAATGACATTATGAAGGGCAGCTCTGAATAGTTGAAACTGGATTTTAAAGAGCTGATTGACTCTCTGCTAGATAGTAATAAAATACCCATAATATCTGTCCCTGTGCCCTCTCTGAATCGTGGCATTGAACGCTTAAGCAGGATTCTTTCTCTTCACAACTGGCTACGTGATTATTGCAGTTCAATGGGTGTAACTTTTGTTGACAATTTCGATACCTTTTGGAAACAAAACACATTTTATAAGGAGGATGGGATCCACCCAAAATAATTTGGGTTCATGTATCCTTTCACCGTATTATAAGGCTGCGTTGAGACAATGACTTATCAACGACCCAAGCCCAGCTCAGTTAATCCCTAACATTGTGTCGCTGAGTCGTCATAATGCTTTAGCAAATGTACATTATACCAGGGGCGTTGGTAGACACATTGTAAGTAACCTAATTTATTTCCCTCTAACTGCCCTGAATGCCTCTGCTGATCCTACAGCTATTGCATGCAGTAATCATGTGCCTATTGACCAGATTTATGCTGTTAGCACTGAGTCGTGTGCCCTAGTAGGAAGTCCGCTGTGTGCAGCGCACCCTGAACTAACATAAATAACATGAGAATATCTACTTCTGCTAAGCTTCCCAGTAAAGCAATGAAAACAAGCAAGCATTGAAGCAAAGTGCTCAAAATAGCCCACGTTAACATACACTACGAGTCAAAAGTTTGGACACACCTACTCATTCAAGGGTTTTTCTTAATTTTTTCAATGTTTTATGTTGTATAATAATAGTGAAGACATCAAAACTATGAAATAACACATATGGAATCATGTAGTAAACAAAAAAGAGTTAAAATATATTTTATATTTGAGATTCTTCAAATATCCACCCTTTGCCTTGATGACACCTTTACACACTCTTGGCATTTTCTCAACCAGCTTCACCTGGAATGCTTTTCCAACAGTCTTGAAGGAGTTCCCACATATGCTGAGCACTTGTTGGCTGCTTTTCCTTCACTCTGTGAAGGACACCATCACTCTCCTGCTTGGTCAAATAGTCCTTACACAGCCTGGAGGTGTGTTGGGTCATTGTCCTGTTGAAAAACAAATGATAGTCCCACTAAGCCCAAACCAGATGGGATGGCGTATCGCTGCAGAATGCTATGGTAGCCATGCTGGTTAAGCGTGCCTAGAATTCTAAATAAATCACAGACAGTGTCACCAGCAAAGCACCCCCACACCATAACACCTCCTCCTCCATGCTTTACGGTGGGAAATACACATGCGGAGATAATCCATTCACCCACACCGCGTCTCACAAAGATACAACGGTTGGAACCAAAATTCTCAAATTTGGACTCCAGACCAAAGGACATATTTCCACCGGTCTAAAGTCCATTGCTCGTGTTTCTTGGTCCAAGCAGGTCTCTTCTTATTATTGGTGACCTTTAGTAATGGTTTCTTTGCAGCAATTCTACTATGAAGGCCTGATTCACACAGTCCCCTCTGAACAGTTGATGTTGAGATTTGTCTCTTACTTGAACTCTGTGAAGCATTTATTTGGACTGCAATTTCTGAGGCTGGTAACTCTAATGAACTTATCCTCTGCAGCAGAGGTAACTCTGGGTCTTCCATTCCTGTGGTGGTCCTCATGAGAGCCAGTTTCATCATAGCGCTTCATGTTTTTTGCGACTGCACTTGAAGAAACGTTCAAAGTTCTTGAAATGTTCCATATTGACTGACCTTCATGTCTTAAAGTAATGATGGACTGTTGTTTGGACTTGGTCTTTTACCAAATAGGGCTATCTTCTGTGTACCACCCCTACCTTGTCACAACACAACTGATTGGCTCAAACGCATTAAGAAGGAAAGAAATTCCATAAATTAACTTTTAAGGAGGCACACCTACATTTACATTTTAGTCATTTAGCAGACGCTCTTATCCAGAGCGACTTACAGGAGCAATTAGGGTTAAGTGCCTTGCTTAAGGGCACATCGGCAGATTTTTCACCTAGTCGGCTCAGGGATTAGAACCAGCGACCTTTCGGTTACTGGCACAACGCTCTTACCCACTAAGCTACCTGCCGGCCTACACCTCTTAATTGAAATGCATTCCAGGTGATTAGCTCATGAATCTGGTTGAGAGAATGCCAAGAGTGCACGAAGCTGTCATCAAGGCAAAGGGTGGCTATTTGAAGAATCTCAAATATAAAATATATTTTGATTTGTTTAAAACTTTTTTGGTTTCTTCATGATTCCATATGTGTTATTTCATAGTTTTGATGTCTTCACTATTATTCCACAATGTAGAAAATCGTAAAAATAAATAAAAACCCTGGAATGAGTAGGTGTGTCCAAACTTTTGACTGGTACTGTATGTATCTTAAGAAACAAGTTCATGAAATTAATAACTTGCTAGTAACAGATGACATTCATATTCTGACTATATCTGAAACTCACTTAGATAATACCTTTGATGATACAGTGGTAGCAATACATGGTTATAACATCTACAGAAAATACAGAAATGCCAGTGGTGGAGGTGTTGCTGATTATATTCAGAACCACATTCCTGTAAAGCTTAGAGAGGATCTCATGTTAAATACTGTTGAATTAATATGGCTACAGGTTCATCTGCCTCACCTAAAGCCCATTCTTGTGGGAACTGCTATAGACCACCAAGTGCTAACTGTCAGTATCTGGATAACATGTGTAAAATGCTTGATAATGTATGAGATATCAACAGAGAGGTGTATTTCTGGGTGATTTAAATGTTGATTTGCTTTCATTAAGCTGCCCACTCAAGAAAAAGCTACAAACTGTAACCAATGCCCGCAACCTGGTTCAGGTTATCAGTCAACCTACAGTACCAGGGTGGTTACAAACAGCACAGGAATGAAATCATCAACATGTATTGATCACATCTTTACTAATGCTGCAGAAATGTGCTTGAAAGCAGTATACTGATCCATCGGATGTAGTGATCACAATATAGTAGCCAAAGGCTGGACCTAATATAGTGTATATGAGGTCATACAATACGTTTTGTAGTGATTCCTATGTTGTTGATGTAAATAATATTTGTTGGTTCGTGGTGTGTAATGAGGAACAAACAGACGCTGCACTTGACACATTTATGAAATTTCTTATCCTAGTTACTAATATGCATGCACCCATCAAGAAAATTACTGTAAAACTGTTAAATCCCTGTGGATTGATGAGGAATTGAAAAATTGTATGGTTGAGAGGGATGAGGCAAAAGGAATGGCAAATAAGTCTGGCTGCACAACCGATTGGCAAACGTACTGCAAATTGAGAAATCATGTGACTAAACTGAATAAAAAGAAGAAGAAACTCCACTATGAAACAAAGATAAATGACATAAAGAATGACAGTAAAAAGCTTTGGAGCACCTTAAATGAAATTTTGGGGAAAAAAGGCAAATTCAGCTCCATCATTCATTGAATCAGATGGCTCATTCATCACAAAATCGACTGATATTGCCAACTACTTTAATTATTTTTCCATTGGCAATAATACGCAAACATAGGCATGACATGCCAGAAACAAACGCTGACAGTACACATCCAAGTATATCTGACCAATTCTGAAAGACAAGGTTTGTACTTTTGAATTCTGTAAAGTGAGTGTGGAAGAGGTGAAAAAAGTATTGTTGTCTATCAACAATGACAAGCCACCGGGTTCTGACAACTTGGATGGAAAATTACTGAGGATAATAGCGGACGATATTGCCACTCCTATTTGCCATATCTTCAATTTAAGCCTATTAGAAAGTGTGTGCCCTCAGGCTTAGAGGGAAGCAAAAGTATTTCCGCTACCTAAGAATAGTAAAGCCCCCTTCACTGGCTCAAATAGCTGACCAATCAGCCTGTTACCAACCCTTAGTAAACTTTTGGAAAAAATTGTGTTTGACCAGATACAATGCTATTTTACAGTAAACAAATTGACAGCAGACTTTCAGCACACTTATAGGGAAGGACATTCAACAAGCACAGCACTTATACAAATGACAGATGATTGGCTGAGAGAAATTGATGATAAAAAGATTGTGGGGGCTGTTTTGTTAGACTTCAGGGCGGCTTTTGACATTATCGATCATCGTCTGCTGATGAAAAAATGTATGTGTTGTGGCTTTACCTCCCCTGCTATATCGTGGATACAGAGTTACCTGTCTAACAGAACACGGAGGGTGTTCTTTAATGGAAGCCTCTCCAACATAATCCAGATATAATCAGGCATTCCCCAGGGCAGCTGTCTAGGCCCCTTACTTTTTTCAATCTTTACTAACGACATGCCACTGGCTTTGAGTATAGCCAGTGTGTCTATGTATGCGGATGACTCAACACTATACACGTCAGCTACTACAGCGATTGAAATGACTGCAACACTTAACAAAGAGCTGCAGTTAGTTTCAGAATGGGTGGCAAGGTATAAATTAGTCCTAAATATTTCAAAAACTAAAAGCATAGTATTTGGGACAAATCATTCACTAAACACTAAACCTCAACTAAATCCTGTAATGAATAATGTGGAAATTGAGCAAGTTGAGGTGACTGCTTGGAGTAACCCTGGATTGTAAACTGTCATGGTCAAAACATATTGATACAACAGTAGCTAAGATGGGGAGAAGTCTGTCCATAATAAAGCGCAATTGTCTCAGAACAGGGCAGCACGGCTGGCCCTTGGATGTACACAGAGAGCTAACATTAATAATATGCATGTCAATCTCTACTGGCTCAAAGTAGAGGAGAGATTGACTTCATCACTACTTGTATTTGTGAGAGGTATTGACATGTTGAAAGCAACAAGCTGTCTGTTTAAACGACTAGCACACAGCTCAGACACCCATGCATACCCCACAAGACATGCCACCAGAGGTCTCTTCATAGTCCCCAAGTCCAGAACAGACTATGGGAGGCGCACAGTACTACATAGAGCCATTACTACATGGAACTCTATTCCACATCAGGTAACTGATGCAAGCAGTAGAATCAGATTTTTTTTTAAACAGGTAAAAATACACCTTATGGAACAGCGGGGACTGTGAAGCGACACACACACAGGCACAGACACATGCACACACACACACGATAACATACACACTATACACACACGTACACATGGATTTTGTGTTGTAGATATGTAGTATTGGAGTAGGTGCCTGAGGGCACACACTTAGTGTGTTGTTAAATCTGTTATGAATGTATTGTAATGTTTTTAAAAATGGTATAACTACCTTAATTTTGCCGGACCCCAGGAAGAGTAGCTGATGTCTTGGCAGCAGCTAATGGGATCCGTAATAAATACAAATCAGGAAGATGTTCCTAATGTTTTGTCCACTCAGTGTACGTATACTGGACGTATCAGTGTGTGTGTCTATGTCACAGGTGTGACCAATTGCCCTCGGCAAGCAAGTTTCCTATTGGCTCATTGTGCTGATCACATGATTTCAGATTTGTGAAGTGATGCAGTCCAGAGGCATGGTGTAGAGCTGTTGGTGAGAGCACATGGCAATGGAGGAAATGGAAATGGATACTTCCTGTTTGATGTTGGTTTGTATTAGTGATTTTAACTAGCATGGTTTTTAACGTGAAAAGTAAGTAAAAAATGATATTTATGAAACATTTGGTAACTAAGAAATTGAACCAAATGGAGAAATGTGATAAAATCTTGACGTAACCCAAGCCTTTAAATGTTAAAACTGGTCTCCTGTGTGCCTCTACTTAACTCTGCCTGCTCAACCCAGGTCCTAAAGAACCTGTCACGTTTCCACCAGGTGACATATAAAGTATATGTGCTCTCTTTTAAAGGGATAAACAACTCATTCTAGTAACAACTGCCTGGCTGTTAATCTGTGGTTGGTAGACAGCCCTGGTCTTTGATGTGACAGAGAGACAATCTCTACTCTACCACTTTTACTCCAGCATGTCAAACCTCATCTTCCTGTAATCTACACTATTATAAGACCTTTTACTCCAGCATGTCAAACCTCATCTTCCTCTAATCTACACTATTATAAGACATTTTCTATTAGGTCATCCTCCTCTTCACAGAGTGAGAGATTCAGACTGGTGCACACACACACACACACACACACACACACACACACACGCACGCACATACACACACACGCCGGCACATACACACACACACGCACGCACACACACACACACGCACACATGCACACACACGCACACACACACGCACACACGCACGCACATACGCACACACGCACATACACACACACGCACGCACATACACACACACGCACACATGCACGCACACGCACACACACACGCACGCACGCACACACACACACACACACTGTGTGCGGCACGTACACACACACACACACTCAAGAAGCATGAATAGGTATGTCTATGTCAGCAACACTGGTCCTTCAGCTCAGACCACTTCCATTTTTCTGAGACTAGGCAGAGAGAGAAATGTCATAAATTGTCTTTTAATTTTACCACAGAATTGAAAATACGAGAATTTTCTTGTTACCATACAGGGATCAATGAACTGTGAATAAATTAACACAACGTACATCACATGGTATGACATCATTCGAGAGACGTCGTATAGAAAACGAATTATCCAAAGTCATCACAATGCATGTACGCTGTGTCGTTGTTTTTATCGCTTTGGCACTATTTTCACAAGTATGTGGTCAAGTTTCACTACTCTTAGTACAAAACTCAAAACAGATCATCAAAAAGGGTGTTTTTTCAAAACTTGAAACACACAACACATTTTTAATTGACTAAATTACAACACATAAAATCACACAGTAGCTTTCTCACCAAACTTAATCAGTGTTTCGTCTAGAAATACCTTTCATATAAAGTCATTGCCTTTTCACAATGCAATGCTCACAATACTTTTCATATGATTCTCTTCTCATTTGTTGAAATACATTTGACCATCACTTAATCCAACTGCACTTAATGGTTAATCACTTAACCGTTTGGTAAACCTATAGAAATCTACTATATATGGATTTTGAGAACTACAGACATAAAATGTTTGTTTGTAAAGTATAAACATCTAAATTGCATGTCTGATATATGATGACCATACATAATGAGTACTCTTTATTGCTAATTTATTTCACAAAGTGGTAACCCCAATTGGTCACCATACAAAAGGGTGTGTGTGAACACTTGCAATTTCTTTCAACATGGAGCAGGATAGACAGCAGGGAGAGGAAGAAATCAAAGAACTCGTGGACAAGGGGCCCGTCAGAGAGGTGGGCATGGGCCCCATCAGAGAGGTCAGAGAGGAGGGCATGGGCCCCGTCAAAGAGGTCAGAGAGGTGGGCATGGGCCCCATTAAAGAGGTCAGAGAGGTGGACATGGGCCCCATTAAAGAGGTCAGAGAGGTGGACATGGGCCCCGTCAGAGAAGTCAGAGAGGTGGGCATGGGCCCCGTCAAAGAGGTGGGCATGGGCCCCGTCAAAGAGGTGGGCATGGGCCCCGTCAAAGAGGTCAGAGAGGTGGGCATGGGCCCCGTCAAAGAGGTCAGAGAGGTGGGCATGGGCCCCGTCAGAGAAGTCAGAGAGGTGGGCATGGACCCCGTCAAAGAGGTCAGAGAGGTGGGCATGGGCCCCGTCAAAGAGGTCAGAGAGGTGGGCATGGGCCCCGTCAAAGAGGTGGGCATGGGCCCCGTCAAAGAGGTCAGAGAGGTGGGCATGGGCCCCGTCAAAGAGGTCAGAGAGGTGGGCATGGGCCCCGTCAAAGAGGTCAGAGAGGTGGGCATGGGCCCCGTCAAAGAGGTGGATATCAGAGAGAGGGAGGTAGACGGCAGGGAACTGTTGTGTCTAATGAAGTTAGGGCCATCGTCGTTGACCCTGTGGTAAACAGAGACCTTACCATGGCAGAGGCTGCCAGATTAGTTCACCCCAATCTGAAAAGATCAACTGTCAATTCGATCATGAGAACATTTCGCCAAGAAAACCGGTAAGTCTGCAGGATATGCACTATACTTTACAATGACATTTACAGTAAATAAAATATTGTAATGCATGTAAATTCACAAAACATGTTACAGTATTCTTACAGTATGATCTATTGTCAGTATACTTCGGTTCCACCCTCAGAATTGACAGAAGACCCCGTGGTGGTGGCCGTGTGCTGACCGACCAGCAGGAGCGGGCCGTGGTGGAAATGGTGAGGGCCAGGAATGACATACGGCTGCCTGAAATAAAGCAGGCCATTGAGGAGAACGATGACAATGTCAGGTTCCACCATGCAGAGGTGGTTCAGGCATGGTTTCAGGCCCATCCCAGATTTGTGACCCTATACCTGCCCCCATACTCTCCTTTCCTCAACCCTGTTGAGGTGGAAGATGTACGATCCATGGATGAGGCATGCGACAACATCAATGCAGAACAATGTCAAGCTTGGATTCGACATGCCAAAAGGTTTTTCCCGCGGTGCATGAACAATGAGGCCATTCAATGTGATGTGGATGAGAATTTATGGCCAAATGCTCAAGACAGGCTTGATGCAAATTAATGCGTGCTAAATGCTATGTTTTTCTTTCAATCGTTTAATTTGTTTCATTTAATTTATTACGTTTGATTACGGACAGTACACGTATGTTTTTTTTCTGCATTAATGATTGTAGAGTCTTCATTAATCACACCTTTGATTACACATTGGATAGATATTTTGAAAATTAGCGGTTTTCTGTCCATTTTGTTGGGTAATGTAAGTATATTGCCTAATGTGAAAACTGTGTAATTTACAGTACTGTAGCATATTACTTATAGCACTTATAAGAGCGATTTGGAAAACGGATCTTGCATTGTTTGCTTTTGGATTAACTGGTAGTTAAAATTACTACATTGAAAATATATAATTATGTTGTGTTTTGGTGATTAAACCAATATTCTCATTACATTTCACAATAAACTTATATTTTGAATCAATGGTTGTGTGGTGAGACATGCTTACAATCCAAATGAATGCACAATGACAGGTATTGAATGAAAGGAGAGAGAGACTAGAGGGGGGTAGAGGAGAGAGAGACTGGAGGGGGATAGAGGAGAGAGAGACTGGAGGGGGATGTAGGAGAGAGAGACTGGAGGGGGATAGAGGAGAGACTGGAGGGGGATAGATGAGAGAGAGACTGGAGGGGGATATAGGAGAGAGAGCGAGACTGGAGGGGGATAGAGAAGAGAGAGACTGGAGGGGGATAGTGGAGAGAGAGACTGGAGTGGGATAGAGTAGAGACTGGAGGGGGATAGATGAGAGAGAGACTGGAGGGGGATATAGGAGAGAGAGCGAGACTGGAGGGGGATAGAGAAGAGAGAGACTGGAGGGGGATAGTGGAGAGAGAGACTGGAGTGGGATAGTGGAGAGAGAGACTGGAGGGGGATAGAGAAGAGAGAGACTGGAGGGGGATAGTGGAGAGAGAGACTGGAGGGGGATAGAGGAGAGAGACTGGAGGGGGATAGAGGAGAGAGAGACTGGAGGGGGATAGTGGAGAGAGACTGGAGGGGGATGGAGGAGAGAGAGACTGGAGGGGGATAGAGAAGAGACTGGAGGGGGATAGAGGAGAGAGAGACTGGATGGGGATAGTGGAGAGAGAGACTGGAGAGGGATAGAGGAGAGAGAGACTGGAGGGGGATAGTGGAGAGAGACTGGAGGGGGATAGAGGAGATGGATACTGGAGGGGGATAGAGGAGAGAGAGACTGGAGGGGGATAATGGAGAGAGAGACTGGAGGGGGATATAGGAGAGAGAGACTGGAGGGGGATAGAGGAGAGAGAGACTGGAGGGGGATAGAGGAGAGAGAGACTGGAGGGGGATAATGGAGAGAGAGACTGGAGGGGGATATAGGAGAGAGAGACTGGAGGGGGATAGAGGAGAGAGAGACTGGAGGGGGATAGAGGAGAGAGAGACTGGAGGGGGATAGAGAAGAGAGACTGGAGGGGGATAGAGGAGAGAGAGACTGGAGGGGGATAGTGGAGAGAGAGACTGGAGGGGGATAGTGGAGAGAGACTGGAGGGGGATAGAGGAGAGAGAGACTGGAGGGGGATAGATGAGAGAGACTGGAGGGGGATAGAGGAGAGAGAGACTGGAGGGGGATAGAGGAGAGAGACTGGAGGGGGATAGTGGAGAGAGACTGGAGGGGGATAGATGAGAGAGACTGGAGGGGGATAGAGGAGAGAGACTGGAGGGGGATAGAGGAGAGAGACTGGAGGGGGATAGAGGAGAGAGAGACTGGAGGGGGATAGTGGAGAGAGAGACTGGAGGGGGATAGTGGAGAGAGACTGGAGGGGGATAGAGGAGAGAGAGACTGGAGGGGGATATAGGAGAGACTGGAGGGGGATAGTGGAGAGACACTGGAGGGGGATAGAGGAGAGAGAGACTGGAGGGGGATAGTGGAGAGAGAGACTGGAGGGGGATAGTGGAGAGAGACTGGAGGGGGATAGAGGAGAGAGAGACTGGAGGGGGGATATAGGAGAGACTGGAGGGGGATAGTGGAGAGACACTGGAGGGGGATAGAGGAGTGGGAGACTGGAGGGGGATAGAGGAGAGAGACTGGAGGGGGATAGAGGAGAGAGAGACTGGAGGGGGATAGTGGAGAGAGAGACTGGAGGGGGATAGAGGAGAGAGACTGGAGGGGGATATAGGAGAGAGACTGGAGGGGGATAGAGGAGAGACTGGAGGGGGATAGAGGAGAGAGACTGGAGGGGGATAGTGGAGAGAGAGACTGGAGGGGGATAGTGGAGAGAGAGACTGGAGGGGATAGAGGAGAGAGAGACTGGAGGGGGGATAGAGGAGAGAGACTGGAGGGGGGATAGAGGAGAGAGACTGGAGGGGGATAGTGGAGAGAGAGACTGGAGGGGGATAGAGGAGAGAGACTGGAGGGGGATAGTGGAGAGAGACTGGAGGGGGATAGAGGAGAGAGAGAGACTGGAGGGGGATAGAGGAGAGAGAGACTGGAGGGGGATAGAGGAGAGACTGGAGGGGGATTGTGGAGAGAGACTGGAGGGGGATAGAGGAGAGAGAGAGACTGGAGGGGGATAGAGGAGAGAGAGACTGGAGGGGGATAGTGGAGAGACTGGAGGGGGATTGTGGTGAGAGAGACTGGAGGGAGATAGAGGAGAGACTGGAGGGGGATAGTGGAGAGAGACGAGAGAGACGAGATCAATGATGTGAGGGCGTGATCTGGGGTGAATGGATGTACGTGGTGTGTGTGCCTGCTTCCCTGCTTCCCTGCATCTCTCTCTCTGTGTGTGTGTGTGTATACCTGCGTGTGTGCGCCTGCTTCCGTGCATTAGTGTGCGTGTGTGTGTCTCTGTGTGTGTGTGTGTGTGTGTGACAGTGTATGCATGTGTGTGTAAGACAAGCATCTCATTAGCATAGAGCTATCATGATAACATTGATCTCTTCATTCACCTCTAATGAAATCACTCTCTAATAGCGCCTCATTAGCTCCTATGGAGATCAGTCTGCATCCCAAATGACACCCTTGGGCACCGGACAAACGTAGTGCACTATAAAGAGAATAGGGTGCCATTTGGGATTCACACCAGGTATTCAGAGCTGCTATTGGTCACCCTCCTTTCCGCTAGGTGTGTCATACTTTAATATTGGCAATAAAAATGGATTTTCAGAATGGTTTCAAACGACTATTTGTTAAGCCTGTTTCAATACATGTTTTACACCATCCCCTCTCCACCCCACCACTGGTCCAGCATCTTTCTACTGAAGAGGAAAAAAACCTGGCGTTGGTGAGCTGCTACACTGATGGTGTTGCGTTGGTGCGACAATATGGTGGAAGAGGGAAAAGAGTAGGCTACAGTGCATTCGGAAAGTATTCAGACCCCTTCCCTTTTCCCACATTTTGTTACGTTACAGCCTTATTCTAAATTGGATGAAATTATTCCACCCCCCTCATCAATCTACACACAATATCCCATAATGACAAAGCGAAAACAGGTTTTTAGACATTTTTGCAAATGTATTAAAAATAAAAAACAGAAATACCTTATTTACATAACTATTCAGACCCTTTGATATGAGACTCGAAATTGAGCTGAGGTGCATCCTGTTTCCATTGATCATCCTTGATGTTTCTACAACTTGATTGGAGTCCACCTGTGGTAAATTTAATTGATTGGACATGATTTGGAAAGGCACACACCTGTCTATATAAGGTCCCACAGTTGACAGTGCATGTCAGAGCAAAAGCCATGAGGTCAAAGGAATTGTCCGTAGAGCTCCAAGACAGAATTGTGTCGAGGCACAGATCTGGGGAAGGGTACCCAAAGATTTCTGCAGCATTGAAGGTCCCCAAGAACACAGTGGCCTCCATCATTGTTAAATGGAAGAACTTTGGAACCACCAAGACACTTCCTAGAGCTGGCCGCCCGGCCAAACTGAGCAATTGGGGGAGAAGGGCCTTGGTCAGGGAGGTGACCAAGAACCCGATGGTCACTCTGACAGAGCTCCAGAGTTCCTCTGTGGATATGGGAGAACCTTCCAGAAGGACAACCATCTCTGCAGCACTCCACCAATCAGGCCTTTATGGTAGAGTGGCCAGACAGAAGCCACTCCTCAGTAAAAGGCACATGACAGCCTGCTTGGAGTTTGCCAAAAGGCACCTAAAGGACTAACAGACCATGCGAAACAAGATTCTCTGGTCTGATGAAACCAAGATTGAACTCTTTAGCCTGAATGCCAAGTGTCACATCTGGAGGAAACCTGGCACCATCCCTGTGGTGAAGCATGGTGGTGGCAGCATCATGCTGTGGGGGTGCTTCAACAATGTAAAGACTCTGAATACTTATGTAAATGTAATATTTCAGTAAAAAAGTTTGGACACACCTACTCATTCAAGGGTTTTTCTTTATTTTTATTATTTTCTACATTGTAGAATAATAGTGAAGACATCAAAACTATGAAATAACACATATGGAATCATGTAGTAAACCAAAAAGTGTTAAACAAATCAAAGTGTATTTTATATTTGAGAATCTTCAAATAGCCACCCTTTGCCTTGATGACAGCTTTGCACACTCTTGGCATTCTCTCAACCAGCTTCACCTAGAATGCATTTCCAACAGTCTTGAAGGAGTTCCCACATATGCTGAGCACTTGTTGTCTGCTTTTCCTTCACTCTGCGGTTCGGCTCATTCCAAACCATCTCAATTGGGTTGAGGTCGGGGGATTGTGGAGGCCAGGTCATCTGATGCAGCACTCCATCACTCTCCTTCTTGGTAAAATAGCCCTTACACAGCCTGGAGGTGATTTGGGTCATTGTCCTGTTGAAAAACAAATGATAGTCCCACTAAGCCCAAACCAGATGGGATGGTATATCACTGTAGAATGCTGTGGTAGACATGATGGTTAAGTGTGTCTTGAATTCTAAATAAATCACAGACAGTGTCACCAGCAAAGCACCCCCACACCATAACACCTCCTCCTCCATGCTTTACGGTGGGAAATACATATGCGGAGATCATCCATTCACCCACACCACATCTCACAAAGACACAGCGGTTGGAACCAAAAATCTCAAATTTGGACTCCAGACCAAAGGACACATTTCCACTGGTCTAATGTCCATTGCTCGAGTTTCTTGGCCCAAGCAGGTCTCTTCTTATTATTGGTGTCCTTTAGTAGTGGTTTCTTTGCAGCAATTCGACCATGAAGACCTGATTCACACAGTCCCCTCTGAACAGTTGATGTTGCGATGTGTCTGTTACAGAATGCCAAGAGTGTGCAAAGCTGTCATCAAGGCAAAGAGTGGCTATTTGAAGAATCTCAAATATAAAATATATTTTGATTTGTTTAGCACTTTTTTGGTTACTACATGATTCCATATGTGTTATTTCATAGTTTTCGATGTCATCACTATTATTCTACAATGTAGAAAAACAGTAAAAATAAAGAAAAAACCCTGGAATGAGTAGGTGTGTCCAAACTTTTGACTGATACTATGTGGTCCTCTGGAGCTCAATTGGTAGAGCATGGCGCTTGTATCGCCAGGGTAGTGGGTTCGATCCCCGGGACCACCCATACGTAAACAAAAGCGTCTGCTAAATGGCATATTATTATAAACTGTATTCTGTATAGACTATATACTGTATGTATTATATTCTGTATAGACTCTTTTCGGTTTAGACTATATACTGTTTAGACTGACTATATGCTGTATAGACTATATACTGTATAGACTACAGCCTAGAAGATACCGAATTTACTGTTGGTATTGAAGTTTTCATGTCTCCAAATATTATAAAACCCTAGTTTAGATCAAACCGGATTCTCATAGCGCATCTTTCTTCATTATGCATTTGTGTGTAAATCCGCGTGAACGGGATGCTGGTAGCAATTTAAAACATTTTCCACCTCATGTGCACGGTGGTTTCTTGAATGTTGAGGCGTATTGTGCCACGCAATGCACACTGCACTCGAGATGAGATGAGACAAATGACGTATCCACTAACCATCCATGGGGATTATTAGCACAAAATCTGTCGTGCTGTTTGGTGGTGCAGCCGCAGCACCCCACCATCCCACCACGCGCCGTTCTAGAATGACGCCAAACGGGTCCAGGATAAATCACGTATTTATTTATTCATTGCCACATGGCACTTTGATAAGGTCGGTGTTATCTCCTGCCTCCATCGAAGGCGTCTGCTCATTTCCATAAATTGTATCTCAGTCCTCGACATAATTACGTGTCCAGATGTCCAAAAGTGTGCCACAAATTATCCACGAACGAAACAAACTCCACCTTAATTGAATAATAGCTGATTAGAAAGGATTAGAAAGTAAAAAAAAAAAATGGGGGATATTTTCCACTCTTACCTAGCAAATCAAATGGGGTTTTAATTATCGTTAGATATCTGCTCAATTTAAAATCACAAAACGGTCACAAAACAGGTTCTCGTGAGGGGGGAGGTGAATGGAATGAAGCTGGACATATCTTTGACTTGGTCCTAAATTCTGTAACCTTTTAAGGCGTCTTTGTTTGACCATGCTGTCAAGGTCGTCAGCATCACTTTCGAAATCGGATTTGTGTTTTTCAGATCCTTGTCAACGTCCAACATCCTTCTTTTTCATACATACAATATATATCCCTATAAAAAAAAATAATGTATAGCAATGTGGTGAAACGTCATCAACATCCCTCACTAAGAAAAACAACAGGTTCATTTAATAATGTCCTTTATTCTTTGTGGTAATTTTAGGGCATTACTGTAAAGGCTGGGTTTTTAAGTCGTTCGTGATGCCATCCTGTTGTGTGTGTGTCCTAAATACTCTCAGCTGGGACATTGTACTCTTAATCATGTGACCTGTCATTTAAAAAAACGTAATATCAACAGATGCGCAGAATGAAGCTTTCTGAACACCAAAGACAAAACATTGAGTATGCAAAACTAATTAGAATATGCAAATCTCTTGCGCAGCCCACTGATTAGACGTTAGGGATTCATGTTTATGAGCGCCTAATTAGTTATTCTGTATACTGGTAATAAACTGTTTGAATTGGGACCTGACATTTTAGCTCTAGTGATATTTTTCGAATTAAGGCAAGAACTTTAGTAAAAAAAAATAAAAAAATAAAAAAAAATAGGCTAAGTCAGTGGTAGGCCAATTAATTAATTCATACAAATTAAAGAATATGCATTTTTATCATATTTTTATTCTGATTAAGGTCAAATAGCCTATATAAGATCCAGTCAAAAAGTAGGCCTACAAATCGAGACACAACAACAACAAAAAACACACAAAAACTAAAAAATATAGTTTTTAGTTCGATGATGATCATCACTGTAATTATGACAGACATAACGAAATGTAGCCTAACAAATAATTAAAGGTTATATTGCTGAATAATAACAATAATAACAATAACAATAATAATAATAATAATAATAATAATAATAATAATAATAATAATAATAATAATAACAATAATAATAATAATAACATGTAGGTTTATGTTTTTTATTTTTTATTCTTGATGAGTTTTTTCCTTACTCGGTTGTATTGCATGTATAACATATACAATACAACCATAGATTAGTCTGTTGGTCCTCATCCAGTTTCATATTCAATATTGTGTTTTACATTGTGTCATATTTCGTTCTATAGCCTATTACTGACACGGAGATTATGTGATATTCAGAGCTAGTCAGGCACAGACCAAACTCCGTCCAAATTAAGCAGCTTTGCCTCGAGTTGAGGGCTTTATCCGGCTGATTGGATACTTTACGACCCAATGGCTGCGGGATTACGGCCCTGAAATCATCGAGACAGAGATAGGGAGATGGAGAACCCGGGCTACAGTCAAAGTAATACCCCGACCAAGTTTTTATTGATCGATTTTTACTCTACGCTGGTAATTTCATTAAAGGTTTTACACAATCCGTCAAAAACACTCTCCCTTGTTGCGGCCATTTACTGTGTGAGTTGAGGGTTCAATTGAGCGGTTATGATTGGGCAGCGAGAGTCATATAGGGAATTATTTTTGATAGGCCCTATGTCTCTTTGAGATTAAATTGTATTAATGTAAATTCATCCCTGAGAGAAAATCAAACCTTAAATAATTATATGGGAATTAAGTAGCCTACAATTTAAATACATCTTTAGATAGTCTATATCGCAGCATAAAAAAAAAGTAATGGTTTGACTTATTCATTTATGTGGTTCATAATTGGCTTCTTGATAGCCTATAGTTTAAAATGAACTCATCACCTCAAGTATTATCTCATGAAAAAGCACGATTCCCTGTTACCTTATCGAATGAACAGATGCACAATCCCTCACTTCGTTAAACTCAGACAGTAAATATAACAGTGTTGAAGGATTTATCGATATTCGACGATTGCTTGATCAGAAGAAACCTCTTGATAACCTAAAACATCGAATAAGCATGTATGGCGTAGGCAAGGGCAACGTGCATTATTTTGTTTATTTATTTATTTAATTTGTGAACCAGGAGTCCTGCATCCTGATTCACGTCACCAATTCTGGACCGTTTGCAGTAACAGAGGCCTTGTCTTAACAAATCTAAAAAAAGTCTTAAAATGTATTTTCATTGAATCGATCTGCCATCGCGAAATAATCGTTTGACCCCTCTGTCGTCTTGTTGAATGTGGCGTTGAGTTCTCTCTGCGGTAATTGGCTGAGAGAAATGACCCCCTGGCGCGAGGAACCTGTTGGATAAAAAGGGAACGTTGTGGCGGGAGAAAAAGCAGGAGCGCGAGCACACTGGGTGATTGCACAAGGGACTGGCGTGCGCAGGGCGGGAACACCAATCAGGGAGTACCATCAGAGAGAACAGTCTGACATCATGACAGGGAAAGAAGGGACCGTTCTTTCAGACTCTTTGAATAAACAGAAAATGGCTTCGCCCCTAAAACTAGTGGGACTCCAGCACCAACCGTCAAAAATGGGTTCGATTACGACACATAGGTGCACGGGATTCGGAATCCAGGAGATTCTAGGTTTGAACAAGGAGTCTTCCGCGTTCCCGCGGCGTCCGTTGGAATCTCTGCCGCACAGGGCGCACCTTCTGACGGCTAGGTCGGCTTTGGGCCCCGCGGCAGTCAGGGTTGGAATGGGAATTATTGGTCCAGGAGGGATTCATTCGTTTTACAGCCAGCCTGCCTTTCTGGAGGTGTTACAGGAGGCGCAGAGTGTTCACCTTCAGCCGCTCGCCAGGGGACAGCTGGATGCGCACCACCCCGCAAGCTGTTCTGGTAAATGTCTAAACTATAGGCTAGCATAGGCCTATACATTCTAAAAGTATATATTTTAAATATAAGCAATTCATTTAAAATGTATTTCTTTATTAAAATGTGTATCTTTATGTTGTAAAACAAACAGGCTAATTTTTAATGGTGAGTGAGTGTTGCGCCTTTTGCTTCTCAATAATGATTTTATTTTTTAGTTACAACTCGACACGTTGGTTGAGCGCCCTCCATTTCTTTCCAATGTTTATGTTGTAGACCATTTTTGTCTTCAATAAATAGAAAATAGAACATGTAATTTTGGTTTTAATGATCGCAAATTCTCCTCTCCTGTTTTTTAAATATATTGCCACACTGTAGGTGTAGGATAACCCGTTTATAAGTATTACATTGTAATTGTATTAGCAATATACCTGTGGCTATTTATTTAATAATACACTAGGGCTGTTTATTTACAGATTCAGATGACGTATCCTCCAGTGAAAAAACATTTTCTAAATCATCGATGAGCCAGAACAAGAAAAGAAAGAAGAGACGACACAGGTAAAACTATTGACTATAACAAATATTTACAGGTAAAACTATTGACTATAACAGATATTCACAGGTAAAACTATTGACTATAACAGATATTCACAGGTAAAACTATTGACTATAACAAATATTTACAGGTAAAACTATTGACTATAACAAATATTTACAGGTAAAACTATTGACTATAACAGATATTCACAGGTAAAACTATTGACAATAACAGATATTCACAGGTAAAACTATTGACTATAACAAATATTTACAGGTAAAACTATTGACTATAACAAATATTTACAGGTAAAACTATTGCCTATAACAGATATTCACAGGTAAAACTATTGACTATAACAGGTCCCGTGTAGCTCAGTTGGTAGTGCATGGCGCTTGCAACGCCAGGGTTGTGGGTTCGATTCCCACGGGGGGCCAGTATGAAAGGAAAACAATTTATGGACTCACTAACTGTAAGTCGCTCTGGATAAGAGTGTCTGCTAAATGACTCAAATGTAAATATTCACAGGTACAACTATTGACTTTAACAGGTAAAACTATTGACTATAACTAATATTTACCTCACTGTGTTTGAATTGGACTATATGACATTTAGGGATATATAAATGAACAAAAGGCTGTGCGAAGCATTTGAAAAGCGAAATATTCTAATTCATATAACCTACAATATTTCGATGTTAGCGCCTCCTATATTTTCTCAGAACATGTATAGTAACGAAAACGTCTAAATAAACAAATAATTGTCAAGTATGACTCGAAATAGATTTCTACATTATTTTAATTCCTAGAAAATAGAGACGAGATGGTATATTATTATTATTATTATTATTATATATTTTGCAATAGGAGACAGCTTGTATTATATAGACTATATTAGACTAATTAGTCGAGAGGTTAACATTTTCGATACAGTTCTCTATTTCTACTGTAGCAACAAACAAAACGAAGTAGAACATCAATTTTCTTCATTTGATAGCACATAGCAGTATTCCACATGAAATATTTGAAATAAAATCTTTACATTTTCATGCATGCTATTATGGATAGGTGTCAATATTTCTGGTGCTGTATATTCTACAAGAAGTCTACTTCAAGCAAAAAATAATTAAATAATGTCCTGATAATGTCATTATTTATGGGACTTATTCATATGTTTATTTTGGAATTATTTAATAAATCGTTTTGTGCCCTCTGTGGTATGAACCAAACAATCTGTATTTTGACTAAATCATGCTTATCCATTTTTATTAAAACATTTTGGTTAGCCTAGATTTTATTCAGAGTAGAAAGTGTATGATGCCTTGTGGTTTACATACACAGCACTTCATCAAATAGATATATTTAAGGGAAATTGTGTAAAAACATGTTGATTTTTTTTAAAATTTAACTTTTATTTATCCAGGAAGTCCTGTTGAGGTCAGAATACCTCTTTTTATGAGGGAGACCTTGATTTTATGGACTTGACACTTGCAGGCAGAATTCAACTCAGAATAATTTTCTAAAACTTTCTTTGTGTGTTCCTTCTCTTATGTCTCCACCAGAACTATATTTACTTCTCATCAGCTGGATGAGTTGGAGAAGGCTTTCAACGAGGCCCACTACCCTGATGTCTACGCCAGAGAGATGCTCTCCATGAAGACTGAACTTCCGGAGGACAGGATACAGGTACATAACATACTGTAGCCTGGCGGTGTATGTGTCAGTGTGTGGTGTGTGTGTGTGTCAGTGTGTGTGTGGTGTGTGTGTGTGTCAGTGTGTGTGTGTGTGTGTGTGTGCCTGCATGCTCACGCATGTGTATGTATCCTCCATATACCAATAACACACACACACACACACACGGGTCCTTATCACCATCACACCCTCTCTGCTCAATTAACACCCAATTTCCTCCTCTGGTGTAATTAGTTAGATCAGGTGAGCTTGGCACAATTCCCCCTGGGACTCAGTCACTCAGTCATCCAGGCAGGCAAGACAGGGAGGCAGACAGACAGGCAGACAGTCAGGCAGACAGGGAGGCAGACAGGCAGACAGTCAGGCAGACAGGGAGGCAGACAGACAGGCAGACAGTCAGGGAGGCAGACAGACAGACAGGCAGACAGTCAGGCAGACAGGGAGGCAGACAGACAGGCAGACAGTCAG